>NC_134293.1:4482500-4667500 GCF_949628215.1 Phalacrocorax aristotelis
TTAAACAGCAGATTCTTGTAGCAGTGCTGTGTCTCTGGCCTTGATTCAGCCAAGATCACTCACTGTGGTAGTGACACTGCTTAAACAGCTAGAAGTTTTTCCTTTCCCCTTCCTGATTTGGGACTGTAATAGCTGTGGAGTTCAGTGAAATGGCTTCCATCAATGGAGGGGTTGATTCACCTCTAAGGTGGTACCTACCTGAGGCTGAAGACAAAGCTCCTGTTCACCATGGTGCTGCAGGTACTCGGGAGACAAGAGCTACAGTCTGGACAGCATAGATCCTTTTGCAGCGCTGGAGGAGGCAGATGCTTATTGTGGAGGTGTTTGCAGATACAGGGATCATGGAGACTTCTCTGTCTTGCTGGAATCCACCCTTGGTCCAAAGTGATCTGATCAGCTGTTTCTGCCCTGCTCTCACGGTGACTGCAAGAGCCCGGTTGCAGGTGGTGTAAGTCACTGCGGCTTCTCTGAAGTTATGTCAGTTCAATCCACCTGTAGATCTTAGTCTCCCATTTCAGGGCAATATTTCTTTCCATTAATTCTAGCTTTATCTATTTTTTTATTGAATCCACAGTGAGGTCACTGCAGAACTATAAACCTTGATAACGTGTCTCTCTGAGAGTGCTTGATATCTGCATATGGCAGTCTAGAATTTACTCTGCCTATTGAACCTGAATGCATCTAATCAACTTCTGGGTACAGGTTTCTACGGGGTAATTAACAAAAAGCAAATAAGAAATGATCTGGAAATTATTATATAGCTTCCTGAAGTACCTTCTGTGGAAACAGATTTTTTTTTTTTTAACTTGACCTAGCATTAAAAGATTCTTCCACAGAGATTTTTCCAAGTTTTCTTTTTCCCATCATATTTCCACAGTGTCTTGTCTTCCTTTCCTTTGGCCAAAGCACATACTGCTTTGCCACAACATTTGCATGTGGTATTGTAGCACACAGCTTTTCTGATCCCACATCAGGTGTCAAATCTTTAATATGATTTCCTACATGTTTGACTAATCAATGCAGAACATCATCATGAAAGATAATTTTACCCTCTGGCACTTCAGGGACAGGATAATGAGGCCTGGTGTTTTCCATTTTTTATTCTTCCACAAGAATCTACATTTTTTAGTCCCAGCTAATTGATTTAAGTTCATGGAGGAAGGTTTTTTTTTCCTTTCCCTTCCAGTATCTTGGATATTAATGGATTCTAGTGAGCTAGCAGAGCTGTGTGATCAGTATGTTTAGAGATTCAATATACTGCCGTTCTGACCTTTCAGAAGCCAGGGGAAAAACATTAGGCCCAGCATGTTGATCCCACATGAACGCTGAAACTTCAGGCATGTTGGAGCTGCTTGAGCTGGCTGGAGATGGGGACTGCCTGCAAGAAGGGAGGCTTGTTCTCAAATCATTTGCTAAACAGGAGGGAACTGGGTCTTGCAGCCCAGTGAGAAATGGGGAGATTTATGGCCTTGCTTAGGCAATGGTGGAAGGCGGAGGGATGGAAGCCGAGGCTTTTAGGGGAGATCAGGCACCCGTGCATTGCTCTGAAAGCCCTGGTCAGAGAGCATGGCGTAGCAGGGCGTGAGTGATAAACCATGGACACAGGCCAGATCTCTCAGCTCCAGCTCCCCTGATTTCATCAGAGGATGAATATCATCATTCTCCCCTTCCTTTTCAGCAGGCTGAGAAGCCTTGCTTGTTTTTGGAGGAAAGGTGGGCAGGCTTCTCACTGATCAGCTGTGGGGCTAAAGGAATGGGACAAACCCCTTTCCAGCAGTAGCTGAACTCCATCCATCTTGGCAAAAGTATGTGTTAGTCTCAATATCCTTCCCTGAGACAGTGTGAACTAGCAAGTAAAAAACCGTTTTACTTACTGAGGCACCACTGATAGCATGATCGCACTGACAGAACGTTTCCCAGTCACTGATATTGTCCCTACTGGCCACTGATCCACTAGGTTTACTGGACAAGACCTAAAAGGCAGTATATTCCTGCTGCAGCATGTACCTGAGGCTCTAAAAAGTGTGAGCTAGACGTGTTTCTATGAATAATTCGTATATTTCTTCTGTATTTTACCACCATTAACTAGAGTTATTCTTGTATTATTATTTTTTTAGGGATGGCAGCAGCTTATGACAGATTTGTTTAGGGTTAGCCCTATTCATAAATTAAGTGGCAGATAAAATTTAATTTTTCTTATAAGAAAAGCCTATAGCTGCTTAAATTGCTCATTTAACATCACTGAAAAGTAATACTCCACTTTAGAATGGACATCGTATTAACTTTAAAAGGCCTATTTAAAGTGACGGTTGTCAGTGAGTGAAAGCCAGATATGGTAATTTCGAGTTACAAATCAGAGTGAGGAAACTGTAGAATGGACAACCTTGTTAACACAAGCGCGACGGAGGAAGCACCGGGGTCAGAGTGCCAGCACGGAAAGGAATAAAGACACAGCACCAAAAATATGTCCTATAATTAGGGCAGCTGTAAGAGTCAAGGTTGAAGATTCTTCACCATGACATGTCTGATATAGAAAAAGTGATAGCCAAGAGTAATCACTTACAGGCACCGAGCCTTAAAGGAGCAGCACTGCACTTACCTTGGCTGGGGCAGGGAAGCCTGTAAGACAAAGAACAGGGGGCACGGGGTGACTCTGAAGCGGTGCAAGTGGGGAGGGGGGTAGGGAGGAGCTGGAAATTTCAAGGGTCAACACTCAAAGGGACTGAAAAGTAGATAAAAGTTGCTCACTGAGCAGAGAGGTTTTCTGATCATGGTGTGGAACAGAGTGGTTTCTCACAGGGCGGGATGGGTTACCCTATGTGCCGGTGGGGGTATCCCACGTTTAGGTCAGAGTGAGTGGGCACAGAATCACCCCTGGAGGGAAACCGAGGGAGGAAGGTGACAGGAGGAGGCTGAAACAGTGTGTGCTTGTATGTAAAAGGACACACATAGGCGTGCATGTGTACACTGGGCAGCAGCACAGAAGCTGGGGAGGGGAGAATTTGGTGGGCACACAACCGCACGGCCATTCAGATGGCACAGAAAAGATCCAACCCCCAAGCAATGAGCATCAGGAGGGCACACATCCAGCCGGATGAGCAGCAGAACGTGGGATGCACGATTGCTTCCTCTACCTCGGCCTTCCCCAGGGCCAGGTGTTCATGGAGGGGAGGGACAGAAAACATCTGGGGTCTGGCTCAGACTCTCAAGGTCAGACTGCAGAGATCTGCCTCTTTGTTTGGGTTTGGTAGGTAGTAAAACGGGCAATCTGCAGCACATTCCACCCTTCCTATGGGAGTCTTTATGGACCTAGGGTGCATACACAGGGAGGACTGGGGAGCCTTCCTTGGCATCCTGGCACTGCGGACCTGGAGAAGCTGGTGTGACCTGACCTGTGGCAGTCGTTTGACAAATGCTCTCTTCTCCTGTCTGCAAAGCTCAGGGGAAGATCTCTTGCCAGCTAGGTCAGAGGAGGGCAAGGAGACATTTCTATTAGTGGGAATCCTGTGGGATCTGTGGAAACCTTCCAGGCTTTCTGCCTCCTCTGTGACCCTCTTCAGCAATGGCTGCATAAAAGCCCCAGGAGGCTCTCAAAGGAGAAGCCTTCTCCTCTTCTGCTGCCTTCTGCTGTATTTCCTTGGGGAATGATCCAGTCCAGGCAGTTAATGTGGAGTGGCATGGGTACGTGCTTTATTCCCTCAATCCCCACTTCCTCCATGGGCTCCACTTGAAAGGATAAATGAAATTTGGGCTAAACAAGTGCCTTACCCCCCAAATACTCTTCATTCTCTACCTTAAAGTGTATTCCACAAGAACTGGTGTACTGTAATGTAACCCACTGCAGCTGAGCTTCCTTGTCCTGCATTTGACAGCCCTCTGGCTGGAGCGGGCACCCGTGGTCTCTGGGAGCTGGGCAGTGCCTGCTCTCCAACTCCCCATGGCTGAATAACACACAACACTTCTCTGGACAAGCCCATTCCTTGCCTAGGCTGAATCATTTCTTATAGTATTTACAGGTTCATAAGTATCGACGATGAGCCCTTAAGAGGAGGACTGTTTGACCTCGCTTTGGGCTACTGTGTCCCTTCCCATGGCTATCACGGCTTTGGTTACCTGATACCAATTTTTGCCTACCTGCTTGTAGAGCTAAACGTTTCTTCAAGGGCAGGAGGATCCGCCTGCCTCTTTGGACATCTTCAGCATCCATCGTTCGGTTCACGGAGCGCTCACTGTGGGTTTCAAAGGCTGAAGTGAAGAAGTGCTGCTCCTTTGCGCAAAAACCCCGAGGAGAGTCACTGTGGCACCGGACAAGGAGTTTTCTGGCAGATCAAAGGCTGTGAGTCGTTCAGCTTCCCATGCAGACCCTTTGTCAGCCAGTTTATTTTGCCTTTGTCTTTGTCGACCTGTACCTGGGGACGCTAATTCGATTTTCCATTGAGAGGTACGGATATCTATATTATTTTCCTAAAACTCCAGAGAATATTATAAATTTCTTTTTATTGCTTCCAGCCATGTTATTTAAAGTAATTAACCTTAATTTATAAATTTTTATATCAAACTGCCTTTTAACTTTTAGAACTGGCAGGAGAAGTCCATTTCCCAGGGCTCCTAATAGTTCTCCATTTAATCAAAATTCATCCATCAGATTCCAGTGTTAAATCATCTTTTAATTGGGAGTTACATTCTGGTTAATAGTTTTATAATTCGCCGCCTCTAATAGTTTTTACCACAGGGATCTACTCCATTTTTTCTCACTCTATTATTCCTGGTGTTCAGCAGGGACATTTTAAAAACGTTCACTTCCCCTGCCTGTTCTTTGTGATCTCATTAATTCTTGATAGCAAGTTCCCTTTCTCCTCATTACTGGAGCATAACTACCTTTATCACTAGGTGAAACCTTACTCATTTCTACAAGTGCTCTCCAATTTTTTTTTCCCCCTTAAAAAAATAACAATCTGCAATTTATTTCAGCAAATAAGATTAGATGTACTATGTATGGTCTTGGCACTTGACATTACTGAGATTTCAGACTGGAGATTTTTGGGGCAAAAACTTTCTCTAACTTTGTGTTTGCGCCACGTTTCTCACAGCGGGGCCCTGACTTTTATCGGGTTTTCTAGGAGATACCTCCAATAAAAATTATAAATTACTAATACTGGTGACATAAGGGAACAATTCAGGAGTCATAAAAAGGAACTGATTGACAGGAATGGCAGAGCTTTGTGGAGGGGGTCATTTGATGTGAACCCACATGCCTTTTGCATAGTATGCGCTGTAACCGCTACTGATGTTCGCCAGCGCGGAGAGGAGCAGAATCAGGCCTCGGCACTTTGTAATAGCGAATGCCGGCTTACTTGCAGATGAACTCTGCAGTGTAGCACTTAATTGTCAGGCACGCCACATGCAAATGGCCTCGCTCGATGCAGCTAAGCAGTTAGGGCAGTGTTACATTAGCTTGGTATCCTCCCAAAACAATAAAAAGAGCCCAAGGAGAAGTAAATAACGTTGTATATGAGGTAGTAAAGCCAAGCTTGTCGTTTTTCAAAAAATGCCTAGAATTAGCGTAAAATTAAATTTGAAACCTTAATCCTCCAAGGGCTGATTCTCAATTTGCAGATCCACAAAACCTCTGCAAATTACCCTACCAATCCTACTGACAGTCTTATAGGAATATGTTATATTGACTACCCAAAGTCAGCCTCTGCAAAGAAGAGTACATTGTAAAGTGCCATTGGTAGGAGTAAGGAAAAACAATCTCCCAGGGTTTATATCTTAGTCCCTTGAACAGTCCTGTAGAATAATTTCATATATAACTTCCTATAAGAAAAAAAGGATGGACAAGTGTAAACAGAATTATTATACAATTATAGTAGTCCTCGGAATAACTATAACGCTGTCCACAGTAATTTTTATGTCTCCATAAACTACTAGCACTGCAGTGTTCTTTTAGCCCTTCTTTCGCCCCACGCGGTAATGTAATAACTTTTCCTACTTAACGTATGCATCAGTGCAGTAATTTGATATGACAATGATTACGAAATACTCCAGCAGTTTTAATTGACTAGTGTTGAGATCATATCACCAGAAACAGACAAGATCTTATCTCATGTATGACTTCCACCCTGCCTGACTGTTACAATATTTATGTTAATAAGGACTGCAGGCATTAGCCAAGTATTAAGTCCTCAGCTGTGGTAACTACATTTAGAAGCAAACAATAATTTCACAGACTGCTGGCCACCCTTCCTTTGAGTGCAGTAGTGATAAATAAATAAATAAATATTTAGCTTTTTGCTAGGTACAAAATATATCTAAGGCGTTTTTATGTCTGGAACCTAAAGTTCAGGATTCCTTGTGAGAAATATTACAGTAATTCAGCAGTTTAAAAGTCGCCAAAGCTTGATACTGTATCTGAAGAAATTACCATAGAAATCTAAACCAGTATTATACCTCTTGTATGCATAGCAGGCATACTATTACCTCCTCTTTTGTTGCTGCTGCAAACATTTACTTGGAGAGACCTTATTGTCAATGAATTTTTGACAGAGGTCAAAGTATTTCCGAGTGAAACTGCAAGAGGTCTGGGGCTTATATCAAACAGCTGACAGCATCAACAATAGTGCATCCTGCATGCTGAAAAAATTAATTAAAAGTGTTTGTGAGATGTTCTTAGCCTGCAGAAGCCTTATATGCTCTCGGTAATGAGCATGCCGGTCTTGTCTGTGGGTGGAGGAAGCATTGCAGTTGGCGATAGATCTGTTGACTGGAGATGGTTGGGGTTTCTTTGGTGGGGGTATTTAGCAAGAACGCGATTGAGCGTTGCGATGAGTCAATGTGCAACTTGGGTAGGAGATCCCCCATAGATTTTGTTTCACGCTGCCAGCAGTGACACAAGTGCCAGGTACAGACGGGTCCCTGTGGCTGCTCTGAAGCTTTCTGCAGCCACATGGCAGCTGTGGTGTGAGGAAGTGACTTCTCAGAGGTGTGTGGTCAATGACGACAAGTTTTTCCTCACTCTGCCAAGTTTCTGCTGTAGCCACGAAATGAGTATGTTAAAGCCGCCCCGTACTGTAAAGTGCCAGTGGTCTACGGGACCACGCGCATCACAGCATACGTATGTCTGCAGTCGTTCTGAACTACAGCCAGAAAGTTAAGGTTCAGTTTACCAAGAGGTCTGAGAAGTACATGTACAGCTTTACATGGCAGTCTAAATGGAGAAAATGCAGCAGTCTATAACAAAACATCTGTAAATCAATCTGTATTTTTTTTACATCTTGTTAAAAAGGTCCAAGAGTGCAAATTCCCAAAAACATTTTCATTTTATAATGTTATAAATTACTCCCAGTTTTAAAACTCTCATTCCAACAGGAAGTTGGTCATCCAAAACAGCATGGTCGCTCTATCGCATCACTCCATTATGCGCCCACTCTGTTAGGGCTTAGTGGGATCTTAGTGTGCGCTAAAATGCTATCCTGCAAAGAAAGGAAGACCCAAGGACACAGAAATCAAAGCACGTATAATTGTTCATTTTTTTATTTTGACTGATGTGCACTCAGGGCTGGGTCCTTGCAGCTCTTAACCTCCTCCTACTTTTGGGTCATTTTAATAACAGGGGAGAGTACTCTGTCCTTTTAGGTAGTAATGCTGAAACCTCTCAAAGGCTTCACGAACTCTTATGAAAAAACACCGCAAGACTTGATGAGTTGTAGTAACTTTTTAATCCACTTTTTGACTTTTCCTGTAAAACTGTTGTCATCTTAGAGAAAGAGCTTTATCCACCTCCATGTACAGGTGTGTGTGTAGGAGTAAAAACAAACCTTTTTTTAATTCTGATTGTTTCAAGATAATTTCAATGGAATGTGACTTATTTTTTAAGGACTTTTATTGGTTTCTGGCTTTTCAATGCAGTTTTTCATTAGAGAACTTTTTTTTTTTTTCCCCAAGTACTATTTTATGTATCTTATAGAGGTGGGCGCTTAGGAGGATTTATCTAATTATGAGTCACTGAGGACCTTGGGCTCATACTGCAAAGTCCTGGTTGTTGGTCACTTGCAATCAGAAGCCTCCCAGGAGTCTCTGAAAGTGTTGCTTTCTTTTTCACATCTACGAACAGTGAGACCACGGGTAAAGTTTCAATGTTCTGTATTTTTTCCCATGTAAAACACTGACTGACTGCTACAGTATTACGGTCTTTGTCTTTACCTGAAGTGTTCAGTGCTGAGAGGCGTGGGTCATGGCAGGCTGTCCCGACAAAACAGCTCAATATATCCTGTACCTTATTCTGAAATCAGTGCTTCAAAGCTTTTCTACACCTGGGCCGGCAGGCTCATGCCCCGAATTCAGATAAATACCATCAGTGATGTAAATTGAAGATTGGTTGGACATTAAAACCAGTGCCTTTCATTTCATGAACATATATATATACACACACACTTTTAATATTTGGCCACTTAAAATATTCATCAAGTATTTTCATTCTGTTACTCTTCACTAATGCATTTTTAAATGCATTTCTCTCAAATCAGCCCAGTCTCCTCTTTCATGAATCCTTATCTCTGTCCTATGGGCATCCATATCCCTGCCCTAATGTTCTACTGTACCAGTACTGAGCTGTTCATAAACCTAATCATACAAAAACAGATGATTCATTACTGAAGTGGATGAAAGAAGGCATTAAATATTGGCATAAAGGAAAAAAGATAAACTGGTACTGGAAGGTTCATCTCTATTAGCTGAAGTGTTTGGGGACACCACAGAAATAAACCTAGGGTTATAAATATTGCCCTTGATTAGGAACCTGCAACGAAATCCAGGAGGATGAACTTCTGTGCCCCATTTAGGACAGCGGTCTGCCTGCGTGGCCCTCACTGTGGGGTGAGGGCTGATTAGAGGTGGAACATGCAGCAGCTGTCCTGGGTACAATAGTTAAGGATTTGGGCTCCATGTTGCACCGTTGTTAACTGTGGGCATTCACAGCCATGAGATAACCCAGGAAATACTGAAAGCTAAAAAAATCTTGCGGGCTCTTTTGAACTGCAGCGCAAACCTTAGGGATCTTCATCTCTTGGCTTTTCCTGTCAGGAAGGAGGATTAAGGATTTTTTTTTTTTTTTTAAGGCAAAATGGAGCTGAATTCACTGGACTTCAGGAGCTGAGGGCATAAGGAGAGGATCATATCTTGTAAAACTCCTGATTAAATTAAAAGAAAATGGGGAGGCAATCCTGCACTGAAGAATTGCTCTCCTGTAGAAGGACATCAGCTATTGGGAAGGTAATAAATACCAGACTGCTTACCATGCTGGTCTCAGATATGAGCTAGGAGAGAGTGCCTGGGTGGCCAGTAGCAAATTATCCTTTGATGCATCAGCCCAAACCCTGAAGATGGGCCTTTAACGAGAGGCCAGTGGCTGAACAGGGCAGCAGGTGCTGGGGTGGGCGGGCAGGGGGGCAAACCTGCCTGCCCTTGCCATGGTGGGGGCCTGCAGCTGTGGGTGGTTAGCGAGGCCCTGTGGAAATAAGTGAGGAGCTGGGGGTGAAGTCCCTCCCCTTCAGCAGGGTGAGTGCTGCCTGTGCCAGGCTGCTGTAGGTTGGTGGGGCGTTACCTGCTTGGTGCGTGCCTTGGAAAGTGCGTGTAGGGAGGCTGCTTTGGCTCCGAGGCTGTGGTGTGAGGCCCCTGTGGCTCACCTGGATGGGAAGGTAAGGTGTTACTGTTTTCTTCTCTGGGGCTGGGATGTGGAGGTGGTGGGTAATGCTATAGCAGTGTGGTGTCCCTAGTGTGTATAGTAGGCTTGCTGTGTGTCTGTGTTTGGCTTCTTGTACTTCTCCTTGGTAGGAAGCAGCTACTGAGGGGCTTGTAGGGCTCTGATGTTTTGTTTCTCCTTCTCTGGCCTCTGGGATTGTGCCCGGAGGTGTGAGGGCTGGCAGCCCTCTGCAGCAGAGTGATCTTTATCTCTGGGCCACCTCTAGGGTAGGGACCAGAGACTTCCCTGGGGAAGAGGAACAAGGTGAACTTTCCAGTTTTGAACTCCCCTGAGAGTTCAAAATAAATATGTGGGGCCCAATTTTATTCCCCTATATGACTCAGGTCATTTCTGAGCAGTGCTTCTCTGGAGCCCGTGTACTGGAGTCCATGACATAACTGTCCCTCAGACACAAATGAGATGTCCCTGGAGAGCCAGGGAATCAGACAGTCAGGAAAACAGTCCTGAGCATCAGCTCTCCCTGACGATGTTGTGTTCAGCTATGTGCTGAACATGTGGTAAGGCAGCCCTAAATTACAAGTAAGAAAACACAAAACCCTGTGGTTCTTCATCTCTCTCTGTGTGGACAGAAACTCCTCTGGTAGCCTGTAACAAAATGTCTGGGTGGATAGGAACCAGGGAGGCGGTTCAAACCACTCCTCCTGTGGAGATGCTGCAATTTAGTGAGTTGTTAAGGAATAACACAGAGAGTATCACTCTCTCTTGTTCTTTCCACACGTAGTCAAACAGAAAACATGCAACATAATCTTGTGTGTTTATTTGGGGTGAAGGATAATGGCCTTCAGAATAAGCACCAGCTATTTTTAAAAGAGGGGAAAGTGCTCTGTCTGCATTCCTCTGTCCCCCAGATGACTGCTGTACCTTTTTGCAAAAAGTGGCAGTGAAAGGGGGAACCCTTACAGAACTAATTTAGTTAAAATTTACACTCCTTGATTTTGTGCCTCTTCTTTTTCCCCTTTCTAGTTTTGTAGCTATGATGCAGTATTGATCCAAAGATCTATAGGATCATACCATGGCTCCAGGTGGGTGGCAGAATTGAGGCTAGGCTTCATTTCCGTCTGAATGGTGCAGAAAATAATTCCACTTTCCAGCTTTTATTGCTCAGAACATTGCATTTCTCTCATTGCAGTGTATGGGAATTAGCTCTGGAGGAAAGAAATGATTTTTTTTCCTTGATGTAGAGTGGAGCAGAAGGATTCAGGAAGAAGTAATGTAAGAAAGCAGACAGCAAGCTCATTGCTGTTTGAATTAGGTGCAGCTGGATTGCTCTAATGAAATGGGACTTCTCATCTGGGGTTCAAGTGGTGTTTCTGTGGACGGATGGTCCCCAGACTACAAATTCCTTGTCTGGCTGGGATAGCTTCCCATAATAGCGCTGTGTATTAAATACAGTAATAGCTGAGGAGCATGCAGTTGTTCAGCTTTGTTCTAGGTGTCAGTGTGAGGGGATGCATGATGGAAATCAGCAGGACTGCAGAAGGTAGAAATTTCCAGCCTGCAGCTGGAAAAATGCCTCTGACCTTTACTGGTACTTGGACCAGCTCAGGTGGTCCATGGGATCTGCAGTTGTTTGACTGCATCACAGACCTACTTGCATGCCTTGAGCTGTCTGGGACAGACTCTCCTCCCGTGTTTGACTGCGTAGCACAGCTGGAGCTTGGTCCCCACTGGGGCTCCAGTACAAGCTGCCCTGAGGCTGTATGCATTTTCTAGAATGGCTCCAGGCTATACTTAACACTGGCTTAAAGGAGCAAAGGAACCTGATGGCTCTGTGGAGCCAGACAGGTTGCCTTGAAAGTAATGAAGTTACGCAGATGTGAGTTTGTAGGTGGGAGAGAAGCTGAATGACAGCGGAGCAAGAAAGTACGTATGTAAAGGTGCAGACACCCAGCGCTGCATACTACAAATACCTTTCATGGTATCTCGCTAATATGCGCAGAAAGCCCACCACCACCAGGCTGGAGAAGAACAGATGATTAAGTTGCTTGTTCTCCTTTTAAATCATTGTCGTGGTGGTGAGTTGCCTGGTTCTTTTTTCCCCACCCTACAGCAAAGACATGTGCGTGGCTCAGTGACTGAGGAAAGCAATCGAAATTGTGACCCATATTGGACTTCTAACACGGACATAGTTCATTCAATTTGCTGTGTGAATTTAGTAAATCAGAAGTAATTTCCCTGCAAGAGAAGCAGGCTGCCACCTGTCCATGAACTTGGCAACCTTAAGTCACACCTCTTATATTATATCCTGCTAGAAAAGTTTTCAACAGAGTCATTTCCTGCTAAAGGGGGATGAGGGGAGAAATTCAGTAGCATGCTGAGGGAATAGTGCTGTCTGTGCCCAATGTCCAACCAGGAAAGAAAGTAACTGGGAAAATATTTTCAGAATCCAGTGGCAAACTTGGATAAACACAGCTCACAGATAATATCATTAGCATGTTAAGACTGGTTTTTAGAACCGTGGATCCTGGGAACTCCTTGTCAGTGCCAATGTCTCAGGCAGGGAAGAAAAACTAATCTACAAGGGTCTAGGTTAATTTATGAAGGTTCATGTAACACTGTAACTGGCAAGATGCTAAATGTTTCTCATATCGGAGAGATGCTCTCAGAAGAATACCTGTCCTTATGAAGCATTTCCTTCTAACATAGAATAGATGCTTCTACTACCTGGTGTGACTTTAGTCATGACACTTTACGTGATAGCAGTGGGATTTTTCTCCCCTTCCCTACTGCTCACCCAGCTTGTCCCACCCACCAGGGTTACTGCCTAGGAGGGTCTCTTGCGGGTGCTAATCGCATTAGCGCCCTGAGCAGAGCCTGCTTCAGTGCCTCTAGAAGAGCGTGTTTGAAATGCACCGAAACTCAGGCTACAGGATTTGTGCTTTCTATCAATGACAAGTGGAGCAAATATTGACAGTGCCTCTCAAAGACTCCACTTACTATTGCTCTTGTTAATTCAGGGTAAAATTTATCCTCGTGCCAAAGACCCATGTTAAGTCTGTGCTAGTGAAACAGCTGGACTTCCCTGTCCCATTTTTTGCTGTGTGGGTACTTTGGAGAATAAGGGACAAACCTAAGAAAACCAAGGATGTGCTATGGTCATCTGTCGGGCTTTTTTGGTGGTGGTTTTTTTCTACCATGCTGTGCTTTTGTTTCTGACCTTGTGTTGGACCACTGGTGTGTGCCAAAGGTATAATATGTGTTGTTAATGGGGCTCTGTTCTCAGATAAATTATTTATTAAACCGTTCTGTGGCCCAACAGAGAAGATCTGATTGAAGTGAGAGGCTGAGTGGGGGCAGTCCATGGGGTTTCTACTGAGTTATTGACACTTTCTGAATTTACCTTCTGGTTTGAGTCTGGATTTGGCACTCTCAGACCACTACTGACAGGGGCTTGCAGTGAGCACAGAGCTGTTCCTGCTTTGTCTGCCGTCAGACCTCCTCATCATGCTGCAGTGTCCCAGCAAGCCTGAGTTGCTTTGTGCTTGTACGTTTGGTTACTACTTATGCCTGTCTCAGGGATGGTGAACTTTGTGCTGGTGACTACTCCAGACAATTTTAAATTAATTAGGGGCGAGAGAGAGGCTGTCTGTGCGAGTTTCACAAAACACTCAACTAAAGGGACAAAGAGAGAGGAAAAGACATTCCAGTTCTTGTGATGCTCAAATGCTGAAATGAGCTGTGAATCCTTGTCCTAGAGGCTGGAGCATAAGCTTTGCTCCTGCTGGGAATTTTGGCCATGTGTGGTGAAATAGGAACAAATCTGAGCTGGGGGCAGGTGAAGCCATTATGTTAACCTAAGATGATTTGCAGTAGTCAAGATGAGCCATGCTTGAAACCAGCTGGTTGGTGTATGGATTAGTTGCGCTTTAGCCATTTACTCTCATGTTTTTGCTCATAATTTGTGCCACCGTAAAAAAACTTTAGTACCTTGCTTGGGTCCTAAAGCCTTGCTGTATCTTGTAATCTGGGATTTTGAGAACTTGAAATCATTCTAGAGGTCTATAGCACCAGAGACAATGAATGGCAAACTCATTTTCAGCCCCACTTCAGTTATCAGATTTTGGAAGGCCTTGAGGGTCTCAAAGTGTAATGGGAGAGGAGTCTGTGGAGGCTTCCCCCCCTAAATTTCTAGTTTGAATTATGCAAACTAAATTATAGGGTTCTCTGCATCAATCTTCATTGGATGTAAAATCCTGAGAAATTTTCAATTATTTTTTACTCTTGTTACTTCAAATTCGGAATGGGGGGGAGATGGAGTTGGAACTATGGAACTACAAAGAACCAAATAGTCACTTTCCTCTTGAAGCTAGCAAACTTCTGGGTAATTCTCTGAAAAATCTATCTCTTTAAAAGACTCCTAGATTTAAAGAAGAAAAAAAAAACCTAAAAAACAAACATGGAAAACACCTGGATTAAACTGTCACTCATTCACAATCTATCCAGGAAACTCATCCATGCCCCTACAGGTAGCTAGTTATCCCATCAGGAATTTCATATTCTTGTCTGAATCCTGGAACACAAATTGGTGCAGCGCTATGGGTCTGCCTTGATTAGGGTCTGCTGACACAGATGTCCACAGCATGTGTTCCAAAAAAGCCTGCTCAAATAACTGCTGCTTTCCCCAAAGGGATCAAAGGTTGAGATGGTCTTCCCAGAGCTTTAGCCAGGCTGTGTGAAGCATCTGCAAAGTCTAATCCTCTAACCTTTCCTTTTCTTCCCTCCCTTTTCTTTTTTTTCAAGGATGGTATAAATGGAGTTTAAGGGTTTATCTTTTTTCTTTATAGAAAACAGCTATTATTTGTAAAGAACCCCTGGAAAAGAAAGTGCAGCCTTGCCTTTATCTGAGAGACAGTTGGGCTTTGGCTACTCTGTCAAGGATAAAGCCCAGAATGCCGCTATACACTTGTGCAAATATCTAATGTTGACATCTTTTGCCAGCTGCTGTTGTGGCTTCCTTTTCCGTGATGAACAAAATCCTCATGTGGTATGGCCTCTGAGTGCCATTATCATTAAAAGAATTAAAATTCAATTTGAGCTATTGTCGTTACACAATGCAAAGTTCAACACCACTGAAGGTTGATTTTATTGATTCCGTATTGGGTACTCTATGGAAATAAGTTACTTTGACACAAACATGGTATTGGCAGTAGAAGGCACAAATGGTCCAGCTCCAGCCCTTGCTCACTTTAATTTTATTGTTAGCAGCACCTTCCACGAAGAGAAGTTGTGCCAGCGTTTTTATCTTAAAGCACGTTTTTTTTTTTTCTCAAGATCACTTCAGTCCTGGAATTATTTCCAGCTTAAGTAGCAATATAAGATTTACGCCCTTGGCAGAAAAATATATGTATGAGAGTTAAATGCTACAAAGCTTGTTAAAATTACAGCTGTCAGTGGCAGCAATGAACCTTGCTCGCTCTTGTAGCTTGAGTGGTTGTCTTTGGCTGCTTTCCCCTTGCACCCTTACAATTCAGGCTTGCATATATCTATTTTGTTCCTTTATTTTAAACAGCAGGCTTAAATTAAGCTTATCTGAATTTTCCAAATCTGTTTCATTAAGAAACAACCAACTGTCACCATCAAATATGTCTTTTTTTTTTTTCAACACAATTATTTCCGAGAGACTGAATATTGACTTGAAATCAGCTCTTCTGAGTGTAAGATGCTTTTAAGCACTGATGAGAATTGTTCCTGTTCCCTGAAACTGCTCTTCTAAGCAGAGCAGCTGTAGTTCATGCTCGATGTATTAATGGTTCACTCAAACATGACAGAGGGCCAGGCGGTAGGAAGGTTAAAATTGTTGTAACAGGCAAACTGGGTGTGAGAATTGAAGAAATCTCTTTGGAAGGTAGAGGCACTTGGACAAGAGCATGGGAAAGCTTTATCTTTGGAGCCTTCTTTTCTAGTCTTGGTGTTCTTTTCTAGTTGGTGTTCTCAGTTTTGGGGTGAAGAGACATACATGTTTCTCTTTTCCCTGGAGTGCCTCTTTGCATTGGAGCTTCTGTGTTGTTGCAGTATAATTAACTAGTAATAACCGCCAAGGATTGACTGGAGGTGGGAGAGGACTTCTGGGCAGCTTGCTTGTCTCCGTGGGAGGCTCCATGCCCCTGTCTGTGTTCTGGGGAGATGGATCAGGAGCAAGGAAGCCACTTCTAAGACTGAACCCCAACATGGGAGCGACCAGAAGACGCGGTTTATGTGTGCTTGAACTTCCTCCTTCTCCAAATGTCACCTTTCCTATTATACTGGTTTGCCAGTCCTGTTGTCATCTTGTGCATTGTCCAGTGAGATTATGATGATGCTTAAACATATGGCTTAAGTTGTCCCCTTCGTAGAAAATCTGGCTGCAAGGTACCCTTGCAGGAAGAGCAAAGGGCTGGATTACAAAGGTGCTTGTATCTGATTTTTGTTATAATGCTGGTCCCTGTGTCTGCAGGCAGGCTTGTGCCAGTGAGGCTAGGGGCGTGAGTGAGGTCTGTATTGGTCTACAAGGCTTATTTGGATTTGGGAGCTACCCTGGGGCTGAGAAGTCGTGCTACCCTGGGATGCCACTAAGCAAGATGCAGGGCAGGGAACACAACAGCCTTTCTCTGTTAATGTTGTGTTCAGCACTTCCCGAGTGGTGCCTTCAGGGGGAAAAGAGGCTGGTTGGGGAGGAAAAGTGTTACTAGTTGTTTTGACAGAAGTAGAAACTGCCTGGGAAGACCCTGTCTTCCTGTTATGTGACGGCTGCTCAGCTTATTGCTACCTCATTAGCAAGGAGTTACCTAATTAGCGAGGCAAGCTGTTAATTGTGTATTGCATTACTCAGCTTTAAAAATTCTTTTAGATGTTAAATATTTTAGTGATAAGGAGTTGCTGCTAAACTATCTTTTTTTTCTGGTAAATCTTTCATCTGCCAGAACGGAACAAATTATGAACCGGTACAAATCGGTAACCACTGTAGATTCAGGAAAACCAACTGAATTTCTTGTGATGGAGTTGGCACTAATGAACAATAATAATTTTTTTAAAAATATAATGGAAAAGACTTGGTAAGGTTAATAAGATAGTAGAACCAGTATTGAATCAGTGTTGATAAGGGAACAAAAACTACATGTTTGCTAAAATAACTTTAAAAACAAATAACATTGACTTTCCACACCTAGTGGAGACCAAATTTTCACTTGCTTGCATGCCTGCTCTCCCGGCATGCTAGGACCTGTCACCGTTCCGGCTCTCACCAGGACAGTGTGACTTTGATTTTTGACTGCTGGGCAATCTTTTTCATCAGATGGAGTTGGATCGCAAGGTGGAAATTAGGTGTCCCTGCATCTTCCCACTCCTTCAGCTCACATGAAAATTTTGTGTTGAGGACATGTATCCACTTCCTACTGGCCCCACCGCATGAAGCTTTGATTAGCAATTATTTCCGAGATATTAAAAAACACAATAGATGTTGCAGGGCTCTGGATTTTCCGTTATGATTATTAAGGGAAAAGAAAGACTATGGGTACAATTCAATAGCTATTTCTCTATGTCAGAATGTAAATTATTGGCATAGCCTTATGATCATATGTGTGTGTATTCTCATGTACCAAATACTTACGTGTTAACTGTGTCTTCATTTGCATTGATTAGCTATATTCTGATTTTTACTCTGTCTTTTTGGGGTCAGGAGGGTAGAAACAACTAAAGCACACGGTGCCAAATGCATTGTTCTTGCTGACTTAGCAATGTGTCTTCACCCTTACCCTACTCCATCTTTCTATATATAAACTAGGATAGTAAAACTTTAGACTTAGCTTTATGGTAGAATTAAACCAGTTCAGTCATTACTGAATGAAACACAGAAGGGACCTCCATGCGCAGGGGCTGACTCTGTATGGTGTATGTATCATACCAGTCCTTCAGCTGTCCTTAAGCTGCATGAAGGGACAGTTCTGATCTCTCTTAGTCTCATAATCTCTGAAATAAGGCTCTCCTCAGTAAGCGTGTGCTTACTGACTTGGTAATAGTCTTGTGAGCAGCTTATTTGCTGTTGATTCTCAGGTGCGTAAGTGTATGTGCTTAATATCAGGTGAGCATGTGTTTAAGTGATCTTTCTTTGGGACCCTGGACTGTAGGACTATCATCCTTCTGTTGGCTGCCTGCTTTGCAAATGCATTGCAAAAATGCCACAATGGTAGCATTCTGGTGGTAGGACTTTTAAATAGTGCATTTTCTAAAAGACGCTGGCTTTGGGTTCTTATAGAACTACTTAGAAACATAGTTGTGGAGCCAGGCTAGTCCAGAATACTGGAACACTGTGCAATCAAAACCATGCATTACCTTTAGCTGTCAAATGTCTGAGAATTAAAACAGCCTTTGAAATAAAAATCAACACCTGAAAGTACAGCAGTCAGAAATATGAGACTAGTGTAGAGGAATCTCAGATGAGATGTGCAACTTCTGGTGGGGGTCAGGGCTGGTACCCCACATTGTGCAGCACCTGGCACTGGGAGGCCTGGAGGTCCCAGAACACTCCTGAAACAGAGGTGAGCATGTGACTGCTTCTTCCAGAAGCTGATACAGCATATCAGGGTGGTATCTTTAAAGTAAGTGTCCACTATTTCATAAGGACTTTGGGTAAGGAAAAATAAACTTCTCAGTGCACAATTTCTCTTGGGGTCAAATTAGAGGCAAAGAAATGCTTTGAGCTCGTATCACTGATTGCACTATGGGTTAAAACTCTTATTTTATAGTCAATAAAGATAAATTACACACAAAAATAGCTACTATTGCTGGAGTGAGCTGGCAGTTTGCAGAAGGGGGTATGTGGTATCTTAACGTGCAGTCAGTTGTAAAGGCTTGGGAAAAAAATTTTCAACTGCACATTATCTGAGTGAGCTTCCATATTTTACCATGACACCGACTCTGAGACTCATTTCCCTGGGTTAAGTAGTGTGGGGTGAAGTATCTGCCGCTCTCCTTCTCCCTATCCATCTGCTGCGGTATTCTGGGCATTTAACCTGGAGCGCTTGCTGATGTATGACCAAATCAGAGAAAAGAGGCCGCGCTGTTTAACCCTCTCCCTTTGTAGCTGCACTTAATGAATGTCACACAGGCCCACTATAGAAATGATGGAACATCCATTCTGGCAGCATGAACAGAGCCCACCGTGCAATGATATGGTGAAATATGCTGAAAATATTCACAGGAGCCTGTGAACATAAACCCATGATTATTTTTTTCCCTTAAATCTCAATATTTTAGCTGGTTCCCATCCCCTAATAAAAGTGCAGTTCTACACAGTGTCTACTTTTTTGAGGGGAAGAAAACCCCATTTTCTTTTTAATGTGGCTGTACTGAAATTGCTAACTTATGCTAACCAAAATATAATTATGTTGTCTATGCAGGCCTTTTTGTCTTTCTAAAAAATGTCTCGTAAGAAAGATTGCAGGTCTTAATGACTCTGCCCAGTAATTCCTGGGATAAATTCAAAGGTGATAAAAGTAGGTCTATCTTTTCCTTTGCAGAAGTTATTTATGTGCAGGTGCGTGCTGTCTGCTGGCCCAGTTCTACCTTCACTCATGGGGAGTTGCAACTGGTTAAGAACCTGTGCCTTTTGTAGAGCTCCTTGCTGAGCAAGTTACTGCTCAACGTCTTGGAGGCAGGCATGAGTGAGCCGTGAATGGAGCAGGAGGAGTTGGTAGCTGCAAAGTGGCTCTTGTCATGAAATGCGAGAGTCTAATCCTCACTCCTTTCACCACTTCACGCATCTTTCTCCACTGAACTACTTTCTCCCCCGCTCATTCTGAGTGCAGGCTACATCTTACTACTTCTCACCTCTAAACTTTGCACCAGATCCCCTCTTCCCTTTGGACTTCATTTGTTTAATCTGAATTCAGCTGGAGAGAAAATGTAGGGAAACTTGCTCTTGGTTTGAATGGCTGTACAAAACCTCCTGTGTTCCTTAAGTTTCCCTAAAGCACTATGATTCATCAGCCTAATTTAAAAATAAACAAGTCAGTTGTCTCACTTCAGAAGTAGAATATAGGTTTTAAAAGCTGGTGGCTAATTACTTCTGTTAGACTCAGCTTCATGCTGGTAGCAAATGTCTGTCAAATGTTCTGTCAAAGACTAAGGAAAGTACTAAAAATGTGTAATGATTCCTTGCATGTCCCTGTTAAAGAGCATGCTGTGTTCCAGTGATGCTTTTCATGGAATTCCTCCCCAAATAAGAACACCAGCGCCGCTTGGGTGTCTCAGAGTGCTTTCCTAGCTGGCGTACTCTTAATTTATGAAGACAGTGCTTATACTGGAGGAGGGAGACCAAGAGAAGCTTGGATCTCAACCTTTGTTTCTCTGAGATAATCAGTAAACAGTGTGAATGTGTGTGTGTGTGAACACGAGATATGTAAATAAATGGATGAAATACTATCTCTGGGACCTTCATTTCACCCAAGCTATTGAATCATCTCATCATAACTGCTTGTTATTAACCAAGTGGCATAATTCCAACTTAAACTTCCCATTTGTTTACTAGAGACTTGCTGAAGTGATAGTGCTGAATACTTAATTTTCAAACTTCTAACTACATGTATTTATAGAAAGACCAAGCGACATGTAATTCAAAGATCTAGAGCCAGGCAATGAGCATGCTAGGTGTGAATCTCAGCTTTATTTTTTACAGGAAAATTTCAGGTCTGTGTTTTAACAGAGAAAAATCTTACGAGTGTGATCCATTTATGTATAGGATGATGAAAAACTGGAAGGTATGACTTCTAATATTTACACATTCACTTTAAAACATCAGTTTGTTCATTCTTTTAACTTTCGCAGATTTTCACAGGAAGCACAGGGCTGAGGGTGTGGCTTATGACTGTTTGCCCCAGTCTGTCAAATGAATACGGTAGCTCCAATTGAACCCTGACTTCTGTTCTGATGCACCAGGCAGGAATTTGGCCTGTTATAACCATACAGAGTGTCTGAAATGCCATTTTAACTACCAATACAGGCAAATTCATGCTGACGTTGAAGTGCTGTGATGTCCTCGTCCTTTTGCTGAGTTTAAAAAGGGGAAATATGCCAATCATGGAGCATATAGTCTTAGTTGGGTGTTACTTAGGTGAAATGTTTTAGCATTCCTGTTAAATGTCAGGGAGATGAAATAGTATTTATATCAAAGTTAATGGTAAGCAGCCAAGTTTTAGGGACTGTTTATACCTGGATAACCTGCTTTTCTACTGTAAGGACCAAAGGAGAAACAGCCCAGGAGCATGACCAGGGAGTGAGCCTGGCACCTGGGGGACGGACAGATTGCTCACAAGCTTCTGCTGCTGCCTGCAGGCAATTCTGTGTGCAAAACTAGGTGGGGGGGAAATAACCCACCCTTTTTCTCCAAGTATGACTGCCGTAAAACAGTAGAGCAGGAGCAATAGCTGCTTGTGTCTGTGTGGCTGTCTTGCTCTGTGCAAAATTTTTTGCAGTAGTTTCCACCTTTTCAGAGGGAGGGAAGGAGATGCTTTGCATGAACTGTCCTCATAGAAGGTTATGTGCACGCCTTCCCCCAACCAGCCTCCACATTTCATATGTGATGTCTAGAGGCTTGAAAGTATGAGTGATTGCATTGTCTGCTGCTCGGGGCAAGAGCAACTGTGCTCTGGACATGAATCTGCTTATTTCTGGTCAGCAGCTCAACTAAAAGGGAGATAAGTTTCTTAATGCCCCTCCCCTTTTTCTTCCTTCACTTGCCTAATGTACATAATAAAGCAGGTTATTTCTGCTGTAGGAAATAAACCAACTAATTTACTGTATCAACTGGCACAACCGAGCAGGCTGCGCTGTAAGCTTCTGGTGCTCTGCGTTGGTTCCAGGTGACTCAAAACTCATCTTCCCTCTCGCAGCTTCTGCTAGAGCTCAGAAAAGGTGAAAGGGAGTTGTTAATCGTACAGGCTGATGTTCATCTTAATAAATGTGATAAAGCTCGGGTGGAAAGGTGGATGTGGTGCTGAGGCTGAAGGACTGTGCCTAAAAAAGCAACAGGAGCTCCCTCTCCTTCTGGAGCAGGGTGAGTAGAGTGAAGCCAGGAGGGAGCAGGCGCCTCTCCTGAGGGAGCAGGGTTGCTGCTCACAATTCTCTATTGAAATGAAAAAAGAGTAGTAATGGCATCTCAATAAATTCATTTAGGTGTTTAAATGATGCTGTTTATCCTTCCTGTAAACGGGACTTCAACAACAAGCTGCACCTGCTCTTTCTGCTTTCAGATACTCTTCTCTGGCCTTTCCTTTCCCTGGCAGAGAACCACCAACCTGATTAACATATTAAATGAAGCAGAACCCAGTGCGATCTCTGCATTACTGCTTCCTTATGGTATATGAACAACTTCCAGATTACCAGTTACAACCATTCTCTACCTTCCTAACCCAGAATATCTGTATTTTAAGGATATTGTGCAACATAACAGAGGGTAACCGCATCCCTCCGATTTTGGGTTCCTAGTCTTCAGAAAAGGATTTTTCTGTAAAAGTTTAACTTTTCTTTTAGAGTACCTCAGCGCTACCTGTCCTTACCTCCCTGCGCAGTCTTCACGTTACTTTTCTGGCACACATCCGCGTATGCTCAGCGATGCACAGGCTCTCTCCTGGAGCCACTTGCACACCAGCCTCCCTACCCCGGGCAGGCTTGACAGAATGGGTGCCCCAAGATAAATAGGCACCTTCTGCATGTAGCTGAAAATCGAACTGTCCCCGTGCTCATCTGGAGCTGGAGCTGAATAGATTGTCACGAGAGCCTGGGGACAAGGGGAGCGGGGAGGGGGGCGTTACTGGGGCAGTGCCGTGGCGTTCTGTCCTTCTGCGGAAGAGGCTGCAGAGACAGCATCAGCTACGATGAGCTGTGGGCCCAAGGATTGCCTTGCGCTCGGATTTGTGTCTGCAGCACCCAGCTGCAGCGAGGCACATGAGAGCCAAAGCTGCCGCGGCACAGCATATGGGGCCCCGTGGTGGAGCATGGGAGGGGGGCAAGAAGAGCTGGGGGAGGGGAGAGGCATGCATATAAATCATTATTGGCGAACATCTCAGCTCTTGAGCCAGGCTGTCGCTTGCTGCTGCTCGTGGTGCAGCCCAGACATAAATCATAATTCCCCTACAATAGATCCTTTTGCAGCCGCCATCAGGAAAAGTGTGTTGGTTTTATCGATTTTTTGACACCGGGGCCCTGGCAACGGCCGCTCTGAATCATTATGAAATGAAACTGATTAGGAATTCATGGAATACTAAATAAACTTTACGAGCCCGTTGTAAGTTTTTTGATGCATGGGGAGCGGAAAATGAAAACTAATGATATAAAAATTACACAGCGTGCTGAGTATTATTATACTGCTATTGATTTGTTTCAAACTGTACATCAAAATCGAAGTGTGCTGGGTGTGCTTGGCTGCAAGGCTGATGCTCAAAAGCTTTTGAGTTTGTTTTTTTTTTTAATGCTGGCTCCAGCATTTTTTGCCAGCCAGAGAAGGTTAGTGCCACCGCGGAATTGCTGAAGTGCTCCCTGCACCTGCCTATTCTTCCGCAGCCACCCTTTGCATGGTTATCACTGACTTTATTTTCCTGTTTGCATGGGGGCTCTCATGAGACAAAAATACATTGATGAGGATTTTAGCCTAAGTGGATAACTCCCCACACGCACTTCTGCTCTAGGGAATTTAACTTCTGTTCCTTAATAGCCAACATTGTGAGAGAAGCCCAAGACACTTGACAAACATTTATGCAAAACTGCACAAAGGGATCATTTGTTCTGCCGCTAACTGCAGCCACCTCGGGAGTGAAGGATAACAGCTGGTTATAATGCTGCCCATCAGATGGGGCAAGAACAGATAACTTGCTATTTTTTAAACTTTTCTTTCTATAAATAGACAATTTGTAACATAATCATAATAGCCCTGTCCAGACTTAAAATCAATGGAAATAATGAGTAGAATTGGTGTGAAATATTTGGTTCCTATTTACTATTTTTGACAGCAGAATTTAACAAAATTAAGGGGGGAAAAAAGGTAAAAAGACTAGAATTGTTTCAGTGTAGCCTTGAGACAAACTGCTGAGTAAGAGCAGGGATATATACAGTTAGATATATTGCTGGTGTTGTCATTGCATATTTTTGTTGAAATAAAAAGGATCCTCGTGCTGCAGCTTGCCGTGCTGGACCAGGAAGGTTTCTGTCCTGGCCAGAGCAGTTTGGTTCTGTATCTTAGTGCTGCTGCAGCTTTCCCCGAAGTAGCCAACCTGGCCCACTCCTGCAGGCAGGATGCTGCTGCAGCTCATTCGGTTGTTTTTCTTTAGAAAAAAAGCTGCTGTTAACTAGCTTGCTGCTTCATGGTATCTATTCTGCTTGAGTTTGTGTTGCAGAACCACAATGGGACACATGCTGTTGTGTTTAAATCATTATTTGGAAAAAAGCTTTTTTCATTTTGGTGCGAAACCAAGCTCAGATTTAGAAATCTCAGATGGTGTAAATGGATTTGGTAAGTGATGGGAGCAGCAGTAACAAATAGGCTGTAATAAAACTAACCAGGTGTACAACCAAACCTCCTTGCTCCTGCAAAATTATCATCGTACTGCTGCTGGTATGGGCACAAGCCTTTTGGGTGCAAAGAGCTTTGGGGGTCCTCAGCTGTGGGCCAAATCCATAAGCTCTGCAGGATTTTACAAAGTTGGTGATTTTGGGGTTCGAAGGGTCTTGTGAAAGCTGTGCTGAAGGTGCAAAGGTAATCCTGCCTCTCGTGAACGTGGCTGTAGTGAAGTGATGCAGTTTCTTGGGGAGATGGCTGATCCACAGGGCTTCGAGTATCTCTGAAAGTGAAGTTGCATCAATGGCAGGAACTGTTTCTGTAAGCAGGTGATGTCCAATGGTCTCAGCTCCTGGGTGGGAGACAAATGGGGTCTCGCGGGGGTATGACTGCTGCTGTAGGAACATCTGGCAGCTTAGCTGTGCTCTGCTGCAGGGGACTTTTTAGAGGTGGGCCCCTGCGTCAGCTCTGTTTCTAGCTACAAGTGCTGGTGATCATCTCTGGCCCAAGCATATTGCCTGTAAATGAAAATGTAATACGAGTGAGTAGGAAGAAAATCCAATGGAATCAAGAACAAGAGAGGAGGAGAAAATTTAAGCAACTGGAAATAAGCTGCTGATCCACAGAGGGCTAAGCTGCCATGTCCCTCGGTAGTCTCCTGAGACTACGCTTTTCTATAAGTAAACCTCACACAGCTCTTCTATCACTGATAAACTTGGATGTCAGTGCTCCTGCCTGCGTATCAAACATCCATTTTAAAATATGATCTCCAGTTTGGGGTGTTTGAACCCATGCGGGCTGAAGACACAAGGTCCTTCATTGTACAAACAGCTCCTCTGGGGCTCCTTTCTATTCCCAAACGTACAGAGCGCTGAGTATTAACAGTGAACGTTGTTATGCTTTGGGCCAGGAGGCCTTTGGTCAGGGAAACTTTAACCAGTTGTGACTGTGGCCATCATGGTATTGCCCAGCATGATACTCTTCTCTGCCTCTCAGCTTAAATGTGGACTGGAGAGAAAGAAGCTGTTGCCTTCTAACTCCCCTGAAAGCTTTGCTCAATGAGTTTGAAAAGAAATCTGAGGAGTAACACAGAGCACGCCCATTTATTTGGGAAATAAAAACCTTGTTGCCATCAAGTAATGCTGCCTCAGGTGTGAGGTCCTGCTTCTGGCCCGGGTCTGAGCAGTCTAGGTATAAAGTAAAAGTATTGCGTTCTTTTTGGCCGTTGCATACAGATATACCACTGAAGTGCATACACACACACACATATATATATATGTACCAAATATATATATATACACACTGAAGTGCAAACAGCTTTAGTGTTTTCCACTAGACTGGAAAATGTGCTTAACAGTGTCATAGGCCTAGCAGCTCATGGCTAAGGGTGATCACAGGTTAGCTCAAGGAAAAGTAACTTGTGTATGTGGGGAGAAGGCTCTTCATACTCTTCCTCCCAAGTCATGACTGGTCCCAGCTTGCCACAGAAATTCCATAAAATCTTGGCATCCCATAAAAGGAATTCCATAAAAGCTTGCCATAGAAATCCCATAAATTCCTTGGCAGCTGTGGACCTGTTACAATAATCTATGTATATTTAGATATTTTGTCTGATGTAAAGAGGGAATAATGTTAAATGAAGCCAGTTTTCTTTTTGCTTCCATACCACATGCGATAGCAATGTCCGCTTTATATGGCTTGTCAGTGTGTGAGCGTGTGCACTGGGGATTTTTCTAAGATATGTATATTGAATTTAGATTTGTGCTCTTAGTACCTTCACTCATTCATTCAGAGCCATATTGACTACATAAATTGAGTGTTACAAGTAAGAGAGAGTTTAGCCATTATTTTCTCAGTGATTTGATTTAATGGCCTGGGTGTTTTGGCCATTACTTCTGGCTTTTCATTTGCATGGATTCTTGGCTCTGCTGATTAGCATGCTTTTTTATATTTGCCATTTAATTTTTTCCCCCCTTTTGGAAAGCTGAATTTTTCATGATTAAATTCCTATGTCTGTTTTGTATCTTCCATGCACATGCACACACAGATACATATATATATAGGACTATATATGTATGCTATATGTAGTTTTTTCATTCTCCCATCTCTCCTTATTATACAGAGTTAAATGCAGCTGTCTGTTTGACAGGAATATTGTGTACTGTATGTGAAGTGATATACAGGTCAGTATATTACTGATGAATAAAAGTTTCCTCCTAAGGCAGCTGCTGCAGATTACTTAGTGCTTGACATGGCGTGTCTTTGTGTCACTGTTACCGGGTGAAATTAAATCAGAACAGGAAAATATTAATTTAAAGTAGGGGATAGAGGCCGCTCACTTCCAATTACTCTCTACCCTGTCAGCTTTATATGGGCGCAAACAAGGAAGGAGGCTGGATTAATTGCTTTGGACTCTGCCCCACTACAGGCCCAATTATAGAAACATATTGGCTCCCAGCACTATTATATACACTGCTGTGCAGGAAATTGTGTGAAATTTTAACGGATTTCAGATGTAATAATAGAGAACACGATTCAGGACAGCATTAGCAGGCTGGGTGGAATCTTTACGGATGGGTTAAGGTTAAGCTGTTTGGGGGTCCTTTGTGTATTAAAGGATCATCTGGTTAACCCATGTACTGGGAGCTTTTGATACTGGCCTGGGAGCAAACAGAATAAAAACATTCATCCTCTGACAACAAGGAGCTAAATCCTCAGTCAGAATGAGGGCAGAAGCATACAGCGTAAGGATGGAGAACACAAGGCTTGCATGTGGTGGGATTCTGGTGCTGAAGAGGCAACGTGTAAATGGCTTGCATGGCATTAAGCACGTTGATGTTTCTAGATGTTCTTTGAAAAACATTCCTGGCTAATGTCTGCTTTTGCGTGAGACCCACCTGCAAAGCCTGGGTCAGAACAGAGCTAACGCAAAGTGAATAACACTGACATTTTAAATGTGCATGGGATGATTATTTTGTAAGCAGTTGTAGGAATAGATTTGAAATTAATATTTTAGTTTAAATTTGTTTAGGTTTTTTGTTCCTCTCACTAAGCAAAGAATCCTGTCTGCTCTTTTTTTTTCTGTGTTTAAACCCATGTGTTGAAGATGCTTGATAATTTGCGTGTCATATACGTACTGTTCTCTCTCCTTCTTATAAAATCATTATTTGACTTGCTGTAGCCAGAACACAGGGCTTATTCCAAATACAGAGCAACTCTCAGTACTCCTGAATGTACTATCAAATTACTGTGCCTCTGTGTGTGTTCATGTGTATAGTGCTGCACATCAGATGTAATTTTGGCATGCAAAATAGGATTTTTTTTTTTCCAAGGTTAATTTTATTCGAAAATAGTTTTGGAATCTCAGTTCCTTTGGTTTAGTGTGATTTATTTTTTTTGATGTGTGTCCATGTATCTTTGAGGGCAGTTGTTTTCCAGGTATTTTCATTCCCTTAATTTTTTTAATGAGCATTAGTTTAATAAGGGGTTGTGTGCAATAAGTTAATTGATAAAGGCTTGTCAGTATTGGTTTTGTTTGCTCTTTCTCTTCTTTTTGTTCACTGTGTATTGACATTGGGCTGGTTTGCATGAGTAAGTCGGTGGTTTTGGTTTCTTTTTGAAGCCAGCTGGGCAGTTTGGCTACGGGCCCAACGCCTGATTTTGTGAATAATGTCATTACCCTTGCCCACCTGAAAGCAGACAATAAAGCAACAGGCGTTGGGGTGAGCTCAGATACAAAGCCAAACTTGTTCCTGTCTGTTCCTTGGATGTTCTGTTCTATGAAAGGAAGATTTATTTTTTTTTCAGTGAGTCCACTCTCTGCTCCATGAACGGACAATAATAGAGCTTGTGCACGGACATCCAGGGAACAAATCGAGATCATCCAGTGTCCTATAAGCCCTTGTGAATGCTGGCAGGTGGATCTGCCACGTGGGGCGCTTTGGAAGGCAAACAGGATATCTGATCCATGGCTGTGGAAAAGGAGGGGGTGGTGGCTTTCTAATACGTTGAAGGTGCTTTGGACCAGCCCACTGGAGAAGTGAGGAACTGAGAAGAATCTGTTGACTCTGCTGCTTCCTGCCCAGACAAAAATGCTGAAGTCGTTCAGTAGATGCACCTTTGATCTCCTGCCCACCAAGTGCTTTGCAGATTAGGTTTCACAACAGCCCTGTTCTATGGAGTGAGAGCAAACTGTGAGTTTAGCAAGTGTCTACCATGTTTCCTTGTCAGTCCCAGAACAAGCTTTGAAATCTTTCAAACTGTGTGATCTCCACCACTTCCACAGTGTTTCCCCTTCATCACTTACACTACTTCACTGACAACTGCTGCACATTTTGGGGGACCTGTTAGAGGAGGGGCAGCTAGTTGGGATCGTAACAGCAGTAAATATGGGCATTGTGGTTTTAGTTGACTTGTTTTCAGCAGGCTTAACTGGAGGATCTTACCTGCTCTAGAAAGCCATGTGGGTGGGTATGCAGAGCCCTAAAGAGCATGAAGTATGACTTCAACCATTTCTGCCCCACTGCTTCCTGAAGTATCCAGAGAGGGGCCCAAGCTGATCTGGGGAGTCCAAAAAGCATTTCTAAGCATGTCTTGAGACACAACGTCTAGAAGCAAGTGAGATGGGGTTGCAGCGTCCTGTCCCCCTTGGTGGTAGGAGCATTGTGCCACAGTGGGGGCTGAGGCTGGAGGCAGCCCCATAACCCGGGTCGGGGGCTATTCCCTTCGTTCCATCATCAGCGTGTCTTGCACATAAATGACAGTCTATGCCTGCTAACAGGGATACAATAAAAGTGTTGCAGTAGAGGTGGTGATTTAGGGTGGCAGGAGAAATGCATAAATAGCTGCCTAGAGAATCCAGGACAGTAGAAGCAAAGTAAATTCTGAGGAGGAGCGGTTGTTGAATGGCAGAATCTTTGCTATTTTAGTCTATTTGTTTGTCTGAGGAAAGCCTATTTAGCTGCTGGATGATTATTTGGAGGGAAGCTGTGTCTTCATCCCCAGTCCTTGCCTCCCTCTGGCTCTGCTCCCTGTCCCAAGAGCCAGTGGGACTGCAGAAACCTCGGAAGTGTCACTTTCATATTTGCAGTTTGTGGTGGCTTTAAATGAGGAGGGGGTGAAGCACTGAATTTATGATGTTTGGTTTGGAAAAATCTGGTTTTGTTTCCTCTAACTGATTGTCTTGTAACCATGTCTGTTATGAGTGGAGAGCTATGTACCTAGATCTCAGGAGAGACACGTGCAGAATCTTACGAGCAGACAACAGTGTGAAAATTCTTCTGGCATTGAAGGTGTGCTGATATGGTGAACTGGGAGGAGGGAGATGCAGGGGAGGCTGAAGCAGTCCAACTTGGCCTGAACAGTTTCTGTCTCTCTGATAGAGCAGGGGAGAACGCTGGAGGTGCTAGTGCTGACGGTCTGTGGAGTCTGCCAAGGGCACATCTTGCTGCTGGCATTGTCTGTCCCAACCTGAGAACTGGTATTGACCTAAAAACCTTTGGTGGTGACCTAATCTGATAGGGCTGTACAGAGTTTTAGATGGGACTTCCATCAGACCACTAGCTCCATAGCTGTCCATCAGGATGTGGGTTTTAAACTGGCTGATGGAAGAGTTTTCTGCCAGCGTGTGCGGGATAGCCTCTGGTAGGCCAGTAGGGTTGGAGAGCTTTCCACTCACATGGCAGACCACCTTTGCCTTTCTGAGTCTGTGTGCTGAAGTGGTCTGAATGCAGGTCCCAGGAGCTCTTGAAACCATGCCACTGAAAACGAAAAGCAACAAGAAAAGGTGCAGATCACTGGCATGTGGAGGGATGCAATCACAAGAAAGAGTGACCATTCAACAGCAGCGAGTTGTCTTTCATCCACCTCGCCTGCAGTCGCGAGGAGCTTGATACACAGCCTCTTCTTTTCAGTGGAAGCCGCTTTACTGCTTACAGTAAACAACGATCAGGACCTTGTGATCTTACTAGGAGCTTGGCAGAATTAGCTGTTGGGGTATGGGGCAGGAAGTCAAAAAGTGTTGCCTTTAAAGGAGATGAGAAATTTGCCAAGAAAATCTTGGATGGAACTGAAACAGCACAGAAGGGGTTAATGCTCTGCTTTGTTGATTTTTGACTAGGGCCTATGGTTTTACTACAGCAGTAAAGTCACTTTCCTTTTATGTTTAAAAGCCGACAAGGAAACAGTGCAATTACAAAGACAACTAAAATCTTCACTGGTACTCAACAAGGTAATCAGTTCAATTGATCCTTCCCAAGCCAGAAAAGTATTTAAAGTTAAATTCTGTCTGTGATTTTTTCATATGGGGAAAAAAAAAAATCTGTGTTCTGAAATGCTTCCTGGTTTTAAAAATGCTTTATTTTTATTTTTTAGTTTATTTGCCTTATAAATGCAAACTTATAAAATGCGATAAGGGATCTTTCTCTTCTCCCTGCACAGACAAGACCTGAGAAAGCTCACTGCTATTCCTGCATGGCTGCCAATTGCACAGACAGATATCACTCCATTAGTCATTAGCATCTAAATCATTCCACTTCTCATTCAGGTTTACTGGGCTGTGATGGCTACTAGATTCATAGGACACCTGAGCCAGGTCTTTTGTACAAGGTCTCATGGAGCAATTGATTGTAAAAAGACAGCAGGAGAGCAAACCACTGGTTTCTGTGCCTTTTGAACAGGGAGGATGGGCTGTGCTACCATGTGTTTTCTCTATGAATTATTAAAGTGTTTTTCTTGAAATATTGTACAAGGATTGAGTTTGTGCTGTACCTAGTGGTACAACACCCTGATGCAAGAACTGGGGGGATTTTGAAAAACAAAGAAAACCCACTTAATTTTCGAGGGTGCTTGGGATCTTTCTTACTGGGGACTGTGGGCATCTCCTTACCATCTTTCCTGGAATGGCAGGGGAATGGAGATAAAGGCAGAGCAGCTCCATGAGACATCTGTTCTTGGGGTATTATAGTTAACAGTATAGTTAGACTTGTTCTTTGTAGGAGCAAAGTCTTATTTACATGGAACAGACTTCAAAATCAAGTATGAATGATTCAGCAGCTGCTTTTTTAGGGTGGAAGAGGAAAAGCGAAGGAGGCATTTTAACCTGTAACTCAAAATGTAGCTGATTCTGGTCTCATAAATGGGGAGCTGGGTTTTGTGTGTGCGTTTTTTTATGGTTTTCCTTGAGAGATCTGTGACATTTAGGAGAACATGGTGCAGCGCTGGAGCTTATCTTCTGTGTTGGAGTTTAATGCCAGGTAGACATAGTCTAAATGCAAATCTGACTCCTTTGGGAAGTGGTGAGACCCTCTGGAGCACCTGGACTGGGCAGTGCCTGAGGTGCCCAATCCCCATGGATTTTATAACACGTGCATCTTTGTTTAGGGGCTAGAAGGTGCCATTCATGTTGAGATCAAAAAAAACCAAAACAACCCACACAACTCTTCTCAGAGCTTTATAAGGCAGAGAGAAAAGAAAATGCAAGTGGAAAGCAGTCCAAGAGCTGTGATACAACACTTGTTGTCAAGGGATTGGGTACAATACACGAGGAGAGGAAGAAATGCCCACCACTTGTTTATTTTTCTTCATGGTTTTTAAAGGAAGTGGCTGACTTTCAGGGAATAGGCTGGTTTGAGGCTTAACCCTTCCAGCATCCATGTGCCATTCCTTTGCTTACAAACCATGTATTACAAGCAAGCTCACATAAATTTCTGGCAACAGTATCCTTTCCAAGTCCTCAGGCTAGAAGGATCTTTAGTCACTTTGGATTGGACTGGATTTGAAAATAGGTCCCTAAGGTGAAGGGCCAATATATCAAACCAGTAAATCATGTTTTATACCAACTCCTAATAATGAATGAAGTGCCATTTCATACAATACCTAAGTTAGGATTTTATTGATTAACTCTCATCTTGGTGTTCCACCCAAATCTAAGATATATTGCCTGCTGTAATTTTTACATTAGCTGTCAAATTCATCTTGTCTTCCCAGGGTTATGATGTGTACAGAGCAGACAATAAACAACATCACAGTTTCAGTGTTTATCTAATGAATATACACAGGCCAGAAAGATTAATAATGATTTGATAGGCAGAGCCAAGAGGCAGGAAATATCTGTGTTCAGGGCTAGAGCCGGGGACCATGATTTCAAATTAACACGAGGGCTGTAGGAGGAAGCACACTTGTCTCGCCCCACGCCTCCCTCCTCCCCCTGCCAGAGAGTAATGTATGACCAAAGACTCGAAGCAAAGATGATGATTTTTCTGCGCACAACATGAAGGAGCAATGACAATAGGAAAAAGGCTGCAAGTAAACACTAAATTAATCCTCTGAATGATTTGCCAAGCCAAAGCTTTGTACTAGTGCTGATCCTAGGAATCCAAATCAACCCACACTTGCTGACATTTTACCCTGGTTTTCCTGCCCTGTGGCAAAAATTATTTTGAGGATCTTCTTCCTTCCTTCCTTATGTATTTTCTGATTAATAACTACTTGGGGATCCCCCAGGCTTAGAACAGAGTCATTGGCAATACTTCCTTCATCCAATGCCTGATCCTCCCCAGTGTCCTACAGCTACCTTTGAATTTTTGCGTGGCCTTTGAGGCTTTACCCAAAGGCAGAGGTCGCAGCCTCTTGTCACGGGAGAGGGAGCCCTTTTGCTGGGCATCGTTCTGGGCATGGCTGTCCCCAGAGGCTGGGGCCACCCCTTCTCCCAGGGACTGCTGGAGGCTTTGCCTCTGGGGGGCAGGTGGGGAAAGATGAGCTCCCTTGCTTGAAGCTCATGGGATTTAGCCTTAAATCTCTGTGTGCTTTGGTCTTCCAATCTGTAAAACGGAGAGAGATTTGTGGCCCTCCAGGAGAGGGGCAGAGGAGGTTTGATCTATGTTTGTTGAAGCACTATGAAGTACTGGGATAAAAGGCGCTGTGAAAGTGCAAAGGGCTTGTGCTTGTCTATTGAGCACAACCTCGGCCTGCACGCTTCAATTCCTGCGAGAGAAGGTGTCCAAAGCACCGGCTTAGGGACGCGGAGCAGGAGAGGTTTATCTGCCTGCTGTTCGTAGCCAGAACTCATGCTGGGAGGCGTGTGATGCTGCAGGTTTTTGTTAGGTAAATATGTGCTGTTCTGCTGGCTGGGGTCTGCCTGGAATATAATGAGCATTAAAGAAAGGAGTGATGTGCTGAGAGGGGGATGTAGGGGAAGCAAAGCTGCTACTTCCAGTGCATGTGCTGAGTCAGGCTGACCTTACAGGCGTTTGGAGGTGGGTGGCACGGAGCTGTGAGCTGCTCGCTGTTCCTGCTAGCCATGGCAAATACTGGTTGCTCCTGACTTGGCAGCTGATCCCTCCATCATCATCCTGACCTAGCAATGCCTTTGCTAGATGCATGCTCTGCTGTAGTTTAAATTGTGAGCTCCTCAGGGCAAGGACTTTCCCCCATCATTATTTTCTTACAGCAGGAGGAGCAGCGGAGTCTTGAATAGGGCCTGAGTTAGCTATGATGTTTTGCAGGTGACTCTCCTAAGCTTCAGTTTTCCAACCCGGTTTGGTACATGTTCCATTTTTCACCTGTACATCCCAACTCCTCTGTCATCTGAACAAGTAGTCAGATCATAACCTCTTGAAAAATCTATTTATTAGAAGAGAGTAACGAAGCCTTGAAACAAATTACTACTTTACCGACTTTCCTCCCTTTTCCCCGCCTCTGGTCAGTGTGTGTTTGCATTTTTTTCTTTTACATCCCCAGCATGAAACAGTAACACGTTACAGCACAAAGCAATACACCACTTATCTAATCTTGAATATAATACAGGATAGACACTTTGTATAGAGGGGGCTGCAACAGAATACATGCAGCAAAAGCTGGCTAGCGAAGGACAATAGATTGCTGCAGATGTGGATTGAGTTAGACAATTGAACCAATTATACTATTCCGGATACTTCAATGAGATCGGAGAGCATTTCCTGAGCTTTGGTAGAAGTAATCAGCATTCCTGTTCATCTTCGGTCCTGTCCTGCCTGCCAGGCAGGAGTGCTGTGCAGAATGGAGCTCCTTCCCACTTGTGGCCCTCAAACAGTTCCCCGGCACGCTTTTGCTCTTGTATTTTACTCTTTGTACTGGTCAGAATTTAAAAAGCACTAATTGTTGGGGTTTTTCTTCCCTGTCTTAAGTGCATGTAGTGGTTTCACTTGGATGAGTAATATTTTTGAGTCTTCCATTTAAATGATGTTTGATTCTGTCTGAGTGGCTGGTTTTTCACCTCTGAAATGGCTGCATTTCGGCAGCTGATGAAGGGATTCTTGCAAGTCTGAACTGAAGCTGGTGGATACATTACAAAGTGCTTTGTAACACTTTGGGTGAGAGGAAGTAGAATGACCTATGCTATTTCTTTTTAGCACCATTTAAGCTGTAAAACCAGCCAACCAACTCTCTCCCAAATGCTGGCTGCTGAGATTGACTGCAGTCATGAAGATAACAGGTGGGAAGTATTTTTCTCTTAAGAAGTCCACAGCTGTCCTAAATCAGCCAGGTGATCCTAGAGGGCTGCTATGTGAGTCTGAATGCTTAGCATCCCAGCCAGGGACATAAAGACACTAGGCAAAATGTCACTTGAGAAGTGTTGCCTCTTCTTTAGCGGTAACTCTGCTCCATAAATGCAATTGATCTCCTGAGAGAGGAGGGATTTCTTCAACAAATGCAAGCTTTGTGGGGAAAAATATATGAGCTGTTGGGCTTCTCTTTCTTCTGTATGTGCTCCATATCCAAGGCCTCCAACGAGTGCCATAGCTGCCACAGGGGTTGTAGGGATCACTGTATATAGGGTTATGTGCTCTGCATAGTGTTGCATGGTTGAATTCAAGTGGCCCAGATGTAAAATCCCTTCAAGCAGTTATCACAATGTAAACTTAACAATGAAGTTTTAATTTTTCTTTCATTCGATTTTTTTTTTTTTAGTAAGATATTGTTGCTGTTTCAGATATCTGTGCTCGATCATGCATTTAAGTCAACATGAATTGGAAGTTTTCATTCATCCAGGTTTAAGTCTGCTCTGTCTGGGCTAAGAAGCAGCTTGAGCGTCTTCAGCTAAAAGGACTATTTTGCAGGAGGGGGTGGGGGAAGAGCATGTAATGGTGGGAGTTTTACAAGTGTCTAAAAACAGAAGCTTATAATGAAAGTGCTTTCTCAGCCATAACTATAGCGTGCTGGCGTAATTGGAATGCTGAGTGGTGTGCTGGGTTTAGGAAGGTAATAAGAACTGCAATCAGTATTAAATAAAATGTATCTTCCTTTAGGGGAAATAAATGTATATTAAATCAAATATTCATGAATCCAAGTTAGTCTTCATACATTACACAAACAGTTTTTCAAAAATGCAGCTATCTGAAAGGCCTGGTTTGATGTGTGTAACGGGGAGGGATTAGCTTTCGGCATGCTTGTGGGGAGGGGAAGGGGCTGGCCTGTCTCTACCTGAAGGGGCAAAGCTCTCTGGGCTCTAGTGAGGTCTTGCCTGGACACAATGTCTGAGAAAGTGGTCTAAATTGTGCTGGAGATGGTATTAGAAAAAGGCAGTTCCTTTTAATGCTTCTACACAAACTGGACACCCATGTGAGCCCTCCAAGAATGGAAACCTGAAAGGGGAGTTAGGCCAGTGGTGTGTTTCAGTGATATTTTGGTAAGTGGCCTGTTAATGAGGGGAGGATTTCTGCACTGGCAGTGGTCTGGGAGGAGTCACTTGCCTATCGTCAGGCTGGCTTTTTAACTACTGCAAACTCATGTTTTCCTGTCTGCCCTAACACACAGGAGGGGGACGGGAGAACTTCCTGCAGGAGGGCAGAACCGAGCCATTCCCTGTCCTGCCAGCCTCCAGTCAAGCTGTGGGCTCTCGCGCTGGTGATGTGGTGTGATGTAGGAGAAATGTGAAAGATGGCAGCTTGGTACCAACTCTGAGTGTGGATAACACACATGTGTGAGAGCTTAAACTCTGTAGGGGTAGGATGGCTTCCTGCTTCTCACCTGAAGGGAATCTTCTTCTGTGTGCCTGTGGCATGGTGCTGTGCTTGGCTACGAGAAATGCATTTCTTGTTTATGACAAGGGCTCTCTAAGCTTCACAGCCTTCATCCCGGTTTCCATACTGTGTGATGCCAATTTAGCTAAAAGTGTGGGTGTTCAAGGTGATTTGATTTAATCACTCTCGAGTCAGGCTATATTTGTTTAGCCAACACTTATATGCTTAGGAGACAAGGTAGTAAAAGTTCAGGTTAGTAAGAGTAGTGGCAAATCTGTAGGTGTTTCTAGAGGAGTTTGTTAGTTTAATCAAATTGGACTTATTTGGGGTTGTGTCAGCAAAATTCTTCTGTGCAGTTTCTGAAATGTCAGTGCTTTTATCCAACAGCTACAATCAATTTACTGTTTGATAAAATAAGCAAACACCTCCGACTTGCATCCTTATCCCTGTCTTTATAAACAGAGGGGCAGAGAGGCGTGGGGACTGATTCTGTTACCTTCCTGGGGTGAGGAGGGTTTCATTCTTGAAGACTTCCAAAAGAGCTGCACACAGCTGTGGAGAGAGGGCTAATTTGTGTCATTTGCTGAAACCACTATGCTCTTCTTCCCTGCTTGGGGAATTATTGATTTTTATCACTCTACGACCTTACATGTGTCACTGTCTTGTGCATGCTGGCCTGTAGGAAGTGCTATTTACTGATTCACAGCTGAAGAATAATCTTATTTTATTTGTGATTACTTTCCCATTTTTGGCTCATCAGCCATGTGCTCTTCTTCTTTCTGTCAGGCTTAAATCTTCAGGAAAAAATGCACACAATGATATAAAAAAAAAAACCCCAAACCGAAACGCGCCCTCTTCCCTGCCACCCTGCCTCTGCGCCGCTGCAACCCAAATACTTTTATTCATCTCGGTGCAGGAGGAATGTTACTCTGTAAAGACTCATCACTGTCCCATTGATTTCATTGTCTGGGTGTCTTCAACAGTGACACGTTTTCTTGGATCTTTAAGTTGGGGAGTGGAGAATACGATTGCAGATATCAATACGTGAACGTGTAACCCTATTGAAACGCTGTCAGGTTGGGAGAAGCAGACGGGGGTTGCTGTGTGTTATTGTGCAGCTTCCCTGCCAAAAACTCAGTCTTTGCATTCAGAAGGGGAAGGAAGATGAGCAGAGATGCTGTTATGGAGGAGGGGTGGTCGTAGGGAGAAAATATATGGAGCATCTACTAGAGCTTGCATGGTACATTAATTGTCTGTAGCTTCTTCCTTTCCTTCTCAAAGCAAAATTAATTATGGGGAGGTGATGTTCCTTTAATGAACATCATTTAATTTAAAAAATGGACAAGTATACTACCATTAGGTCTCTTACTTAATGTCGTGTGTTTTCATAAGCTAAATTTGGTTATTGTTACATTGTGAAGGTGAAGAGAATCCCCTTTCTCTCGGATCTGAGAGAGCAGACAGCATCTTGGCTGCTGAGCATCGCTTATAAACAGAGAGTCCAATCTCTCTTTGCCTGTGGGGGACACTGCTTGACCGCTTATTGCATATTTGATCAGTTTATTTCTGGATCTGAGAGTCTCCGATGGGTGTCAAGGTGACAGTTGGGTTCAGATTAATTGGCATGGTAAAGAATGGAAAGGCGGGGGACGTGCAGCGCCCGTCGTGCTGGGCTGCCAGTTTTGAATTATTTCCCCCCCTTCTTCTTAAAGTACACAAAGGTGCAGCAGCACTCGCTGGGAAGTGCTTGTAGGTTGACAAGAGCTTAATAATATCACCGGTGAAGGGTGTTTTTGTTTTTGCCCAACACTAGTGAAAATAAGCTCGTATACAAACCACCTCTGCTCCTCTTCCCACTGCCACTCTTCATCAGTGCTGACCAATATAAACAGGCTGCGCAACGTCACGGCGGTGACGGACTCCGCCAGGCAGTCCAGATCAGGGGAACGCACAGCTTCACGGCAACGGGGCCGGCCCGCAGCTTCCCTCGGCACCCCCTTCAGCGAAGGGTACAGAAATCAAGTGTTTCAGAAATAACATTAAGAAAAGGGTAACAAGAATGAGAAGTCTGGGTTTTAGTTAAAAAAAACAAGCAGTGAATTTGTAAACTTGAGTGTCCACTAGCAGTCATTTTGGTTTCAGGTGTTCTTTGGTGCCATATCGAATAACGATTCTAGAAAGCTTAGTCTCAAAATTAAATAGTTGATTCCTATTAGGAACTGTGCTCTTACACTTGTAAAATCAAATGACCTGCTAAAGATGGACAGCTTCCTTGAAACATGCTTTTAAATAAGATGGTCAAAATTAGGATTTTCTTTTTTCTGTAAGGGAAATGGCATGTGTGGGGAAAAAGGTCTTGACTTTTTTTAATTGCTTCTGCTTTTAAAGATTGAATATGGTGTTTCTGGTCTGATTTCTGGCTGTCCGCACTATATATGAAGTGTGGTTCTTGGAATGTGTGTCACCTTGGAAGATTTTTGAAATATGGACTTCTTAGAAAAGCTAGAACTTAAATTTCAATGGATGAAACAGGGCTATTCCATATAAATTGTTAGGAAAGAAAAATTAAAATACCACTGTACTGAGCTGCTTTTGAAGGTGTTTGGCAATATACTTGAAGGCCAGGGAGGAGGAGGATCTCAAATATGCAATGCCCACTTAGGGTTGCTGCCAGGGCTCTTGAGCCTGTTTCAAGCCCATTCTCACTTGCTTTAGTGGGTTTTGGACCAGGCAGTTGCTTCTGTGCTGCTAGACCAAGCATCCTGATTTTTCAGCTTTTTGGTTTATTTGGCGTCAAGTAGAATGTTTGCAAATGAGCTGTTGGTGACACCAGAGTGACTATTTTACTTGCCTTTTTTTTTTTCTTGCTTTGAAGAGTTTTTTTGGGTTCAGCCTACATATGTGGATACAGAAATATGGACTCTTCCCCCCCTTTATTTTTATTTTATACAATATGTACCACTTGCTGTGTATTATTTTCTCCCACTGTCAAGGGGTTATTGCATCTGTCATCTCCTTTTGCCATGTGGGGTGAGATGCATTATTGGTTAATATACAGGAGAGGTGGCACTTCCACATCTGTGAAATGATGTACTTTAGAAAGTCATTTGAGGTGAAAAGTGCTATGTAAGGGTAAAATGTTATATGCCTGAAACAATGTCCGTGAGCAATGATAATCTCAAACGCTCACCTCTGCAGGTCCTAGGTTTTGCCACCCAGTCTCCCATGCTCAGATTAACTTGGTAGTAAACAAGTGCCCTGTGCCGACTGCCTTCCCGCTATCTGTTCTGTGTTGTGAGCAGAGAAATGCTAGCTCCTACATACTAAAATGGGATTTTTTTAACCTAAAGAAAACTATTCCATTCTTATTACCGTCATTCTCAAGCTGTGTTTATACTCCAAAAATTGCAAGCCTAGTTTCCAGCAATAGCTGCCAATAGAAAAGATTGCCTCTATATTTTGAGCATTTTATTGGCTTGTTCAATAGCACTTTTCTGTTATTTGCCATGACTTGAGGGTCTGACCGTGGGCCACTGTAGGCAAGAGGTACCAGCACCCCCTTTGTTACCACCCCCATGCAGCAACGCTGTCTCTGGCTGCTTGTAGGTAGAGTTGTTTCCATTTACGTTACTGGTGAGCAACTTGTTTATGTTGAGGTTCGATGGCCTGTCTCTTCTTGGAGCTTGAACTTGCCACATCACGTGTGGAGGGGAATTTAAGAAATGCATGGTGAGATCTGTGTGATGTGGAGTTGCCCGCACGGAGCGGGAGACTTCTCTAGGGCCCCTCTTGCCTGCATGGTTAGGATTTCTTTTTTGATTTTTACATTCTGTAGTCTTTTAGTGGGGAATACTTTGACCAGGCTGTGAGAGGCTCAGTTCTGCTCTTGGCATGTATGCAGGGTACAGAGACAGACCTAATCCCGTTAGTGCTGCAGAGTCCTTAGCTGAGCTTGTAACAAACGCTCGCAATTTTGCTCATACACAGGCAAAAACGTGTCCCTGGCTGGTGGGGAGAGGTGCAGCGCCGTGTGGTACGGAGCAGGAAAGAGTGGGGCTGGCACGATGGCCCTGAGGATGAAAAGGGATGCTGGCAGCCTGAGCCAGGCTCTGCTGTCACCCACCACCTTCCTAAGAGCACCCAGCCTGTGACTCGGACTGCGCTGGACGTGCAGCGCTGCCCCTTCTCTCACTTCTCCCCCACTCCCCTCTCTGACAACATAAGAGGGCGCTCTGTCATCTTTGCTTATTTTTTAATCGTAGTAATGTCGTTTTAGTGGTAGGATTTGCAGGCGCAGGGTGGAAGTTCCTTACAAACAGGCAGGAGGACGCACGGTAACGGAGCCTGGCGCTCTGCCATCGGCACTGCGGTTATTATCCACTGCCACTCTCCCTAGCCAGGCTTGTGTTCCTTGTTCACAGGTTTGTCTCTTTTTCTGAGATAGCAAATCTGTAGCATCGAGTGGCAGGGCTCCAGGCTGGGATTTTCAAAGCTTTTGAAGGGGTGCAGTGTGTCTAAATCCCCTTGCAACTCTGGATCGGTGGAGAGAGGAACCCGCAGTCCCGCTCAGCCGTGGCATGTCACTGCACGTCGGCTCCTGCGGAGAAGGCACATCCTGAAAAAAAATTAACTCACCTTGTCAGTGCTGTCGTGTGGGTGGTGCAGGATGAGCTCTGTGATCACTGCTTGGATAAAAACGCTGTGGCTTCTCGTGAGCGAGCAGGTCCTGAGAGGCAGGAGCAGCGCAGCTCCCACGGCCGGGTATGGGGAGGCGGTGTGCTGCGCACACGCTCCACGGCGCACGGTTAATTCACCTCCAGCAATTCCTCCAAAGTGCAGCAATCTATTTTGGCTTTAACAGTGTACTTTTTAGTTACTGGAGGAGGTTAAGTAACTCTGCTGATCCATCCTGTTGTTAAGTGAAGGTAGCAGGGTGCCAACAATTAAAGAAGTAATTGTTCAATTGGTTCTGCAATAATACTCATTGATTCTTTGTTTGAAGTGATTCGCTTTTCAATCCTCTTGCATTTAGAGATCTTGTTTCACCTGTGTCAAGGCAAGTTCAGGAAACCTAATTAACTGGGTTTTGTTTTTTATAATTAGGTCCCTAAAATAATTCATAGGTGGTGTTAATAACCCCATTTAAAAATCTATTAAGCTTTTGGAAAAGTTGGACAGAATCCTCTGTGCTGATTTTTTTTTTCCCCTCCCCTCTTCCCTCCTCCTTTTCCCCTTGGAGATGTGGTGCTTCTTCCTTTTACAGTGCGCTAATTAAAAACAGTAGGATTATGGTGGGAAATAATATGCATGTGAGGTTATCATCCACAGGGCAAAAGGAGGCTGCTGCCTTTTTTCCCCTGCCTCGCTCCAAGGTACACTCTACATCTTTAGCATGAGCTGGCAGAGTTCATTAAAGGACAGATTGCCTGTGCACACTGCAAGGACCCTTGGCATTTGCGAGGCTGCAAGCCGGGTCCAGAAGGGAAACGACAGGAAGAGATAATCTGTGGAAAACGCTGGGTTTGGATCATCCGCTGTGACTTCTAAAAAGCAGGTTTCCTTTTATGGGAGACCCTCCCCAAAAGACTGTCTGCAGAGAGATTTTTAGACGTGTAGCCATTTCTCCTGGCCTGCTCCAGCCCCCCTGCCCTCCCCACCTGGCCATCTCGGGCCTCGTGACGGCTCTTCCTGGCACCGTGGCAGTGCTGGGGCTGTGCCGTGCTCCGCGGCAGCCAGCCCTAGCCGTGGGGAGCGTTTGTGCGGCCAGTCCCAGCTCACTCGCAGCGCTGCACCTGAACACACGTTTAGACTCCTTTTAGCGGGAGCAAGGAACCAGCTGCCCCATTTTGCACGAGCTGGTGACTGGGGAGAGGCTTCTGCTGCGTTATTTTCTTCCCTCCACTGGCACGCTCTCAAACCATTGCAGATAGTTGTCTGTCCGTCTGTGCTGGTTGTGCGTGCACCTCAGTGCCACTGGTGTGTTTAAGGGCTTTGCTGCCATCTGTGAACAGGCCCCGCTCCCTTAGGCTGCCGTAACGTAATGCAGGGAATCACGTGCCCTTTGGGGTGCCAAGACTCTCCAACATGGATCCTACGAGGAATTTAAAGGAAATGCTGCCTTGTGGCTAATGCGCAGACATATGCCAGCTTTGGGCCCTGGTACTGCTGGAGCCAGTGCAGGAATGCTTTCCCCTGCCTCTTCCTAAGGGGGTGTTGATACGTGTGTGAAAGCAAACATATCAGTAAACTTGCGGCATCCCATGGGATGGGTCACTTGCCTGCTGAATGGTCAGCCTGTGTGCAAAGGCTTTGCCTTGGAGCGCAAGCAAGCCCTGCTGTTCTCCCTGTGCAGGAGATGTGTAAGTTCCGAAAGGAGTCATAGCAGGAAGATCTTCTAGTTAAATCTGGCATTACCTGCAAGGTCTGCTCATAGCATCCTCGGGGAAAGTTGCAAACCATTTTTTGCCTGGCAGAGCTGAGATGATGGCTCAGAAGTCCAATATGACCTTCTCTGTGAGCTCTGAGGCATGTCACACATCCTGAGCAAGCTACAAGAACAGTATTTTTCCACCACTGCCACATTTTCTTCCTGAAAGTCAAAATGTAAATTTTTTTATTACCCCTCATGAATGTGACAAAGTCCTACTTAAAAATGTAAAGACTCCCATCTTCACATGCACCATAAAGGCCTTTGCGTTCCACGTGAAGCCTCCAGACTGTTGATTTATTATCGAGCTACAATGGCTAAAGCGGGAGAGCAAAGTTAAATCTACGAAAGTGGCTGATGTGACAAAATTAACAGTTGTCAGCAGCTGAGAGGGGAAGCAACTGAAGGCGAATGTTAATACTCAGCAAACTGTGGCATGGGGAAGCGAAGTTGACTTCACACTGCAGTTGCAAAAAGCCTTCTGCAACACCGTGGGCAGGGCGAGGGGGGATGCCCAGGAGCTGGAGCAGGAGGCAGCAGTGCTTGGGAGAGACTGCAAGGACAGCGCAGCCTTCCTGGGGGGAGTGATAGAAATAAAAGGTGAAGAAGCCCCTCAGAGTGCTGCCCTGCCAAACCCGTGTGCTCCGATGGCGTGAGATTGTTTTCTTGGGAGGAAGGATTGCTGTACGGGGGTCTTGGTCAGCATTCCTGTTGGTATTCAAGGGAACTCGGTTTGGGCATGCATAGCTGGAGAACGTTAGGCTCAGACAAGGAGACAGTTCAGGAAGGGGAAAAAAAAAAGCAAGCTTTTTTTTTCAGTGTGAGCCCAGTGCTGAAGCTCCTGATGTTATTTTTCTGAACCGACAGGAGGGGGCAGATGTCATATCTTGAAAGCAGATCCGAGATTTGGGGGATGAGGTTAATTATGGGGTTATTTGTTATGAACTTCTGAATTGAGATCTTTTGCTGAGTGGGCTGAGTCTGCAATGCGCAGCACAGAAATCTGGAGCCCTTGTCTAACAAAAGGGTGAATCGTGTGTTTGGTGAAATTGTTTATAGTGGGCCAGGGTTAAAGCGAGATATTTGCTGTCACTTTCCAGACTTCAGGCATCTCTTTTCACCTTGACTTGCAATTTTTGTGGCTTTCTTGTATACAAATGGCTGTGCCATTGCAACAGGGCCCCTCTTTGGTTATTTGTGGCGCTGCTTGCAGGAATCAACTGTCCTGTTACTTGGGAATTTTCCATGCATTTTGCTTGAATGGCTCTGATAAAACAAATTACTTCCTAGATGGATATTTTAGAACCAAACCACCTCTTGTTCCAAACAGCACAACTTGAGTTTCTGAAACAAAACATGTGAGAACTCGGCTGACCAACCTCTTATTGGAAAACAGGGGTCACAGTTTGGATGAAAAGCCCTCCTCGAGATTCTAAAGCAAGACGCTTCCCTGATAATCCTGTATGAAAAAAGGGAAAAGGTTAACACAAGATGAATTGAATTATATTAGTGAAAATTGCATCATTAGAAGAAGCCTCTTCCTGCAAAATGCACAAATATAACTGAATTCACAGATGCATTAGGATCTTCTGCACCAGGAATATTTGTCCTCTCAGAAGAAAGTGGAAGAAGCTTGTTCTTCAATGCCTGACATGTCTCTACATGCTGTGAAGTGCAAACAGAGGAAGAAAAATTAACACATAAAAGAAATGTACTGTTTCTGCAGGAAAATTAGCTAGTTAAAGCTGAGGGGACTGGCTTTTATAATAATAATAATTAAAAAAAGAAAATAGCAGCAGTATTTTCTTGCTTTGGTGGGGAAAAAAATAGCAAATTTTGTATTGCAGCTTTCAGTGCTCTGAGCTGAAGGAGGATAAGACTGCATGAGGCAAAAATACTCACTAGAAATACATAAAGCTGGAACAATTCTGCAAGCCCTTTCGTGTTTACAGGGCTGTAATGCTCAAATGAGCACCAACTGCAAGGCATGTGCAACAGTAAGGAAGAAGGGAAGAGGAGGAGCTGAGTGCTGTTGCGTTGCATGCAGAGATTTCTCTCTGGAGAAGCTAGTTGTTCATCTCCAGCATCTCTGCAGCCTGCCTTCCTTCTTCCTCTCCCCTACCCACTTACAAAAATGAAAAGGGGGTCTCAAACTGTTGCTCAACTGTGTAAACTATTGTGTGCAAAAGAAAACAATTACTCATTTATAAGGCACTATCAGGTAATTTAGATCCATTGTGTCTCTATTTCTTGTCTTTGGTTTTTTTTTTTTTTTTAAGGATTTTGGAGGCTAATTCACTTCTTGACTCATCCCTTGATACTATCAGCCCTTATGAATTTAGTTGACTTCAGGGTGAGTTTGTGGGGTTGCACAGGATTGGGACTCTGTGAAGATTAGAAACTTGTCTGTGGCTTATGTTCCCAAAAATGGGTGAGGCGATAGAGAGAGTGGCTGCGTTGGTTTTGGCTAGCTGGGATTAGAAGCTGTCAGGTAGTGGAGCTGTGCCTAAGAAACAGCAGGGGAACTAATGTGGTTCGTTGACCTCCATCTTTGAAAAACAAACACTGGAAAGGCAATGTCGTAGGTGTTAAAAAAAAAAAAAAAAATCAACTCGACTTATCCTCATTACCATGAAAAACGGATTAGTATCTTCCAATCTTATAGTACATTATGGGTTTGTTTTGTTCTGTGGCTGATCAAGCCTTCAGGCTGCACACGAGCTGCAGTGTGAAGTTGGTCCTTGCAAGCACAGACCAGACACGTGCTGCGGTTCAGTCGTGTGTCCTCACTGGGCCCTTGAGAATAACTGCAAGCAGTGCAAAACTCTCAATCCTGTATGTCCTAATGCTGTAAAAGGAGATCATGGTGCTAACCTTCCTCCTCCTGCCCCTCTGGGAAGTGCTGGGAACGTATTAACTTCACGAGATGTCAAATGTCCAGAGCCTCTGTGGCTGAGGTCCAAGGCTTTAAAATGTTAACCATAAAATGCTTCTATCACCACAGATTTGAGGAAAACGTTAAGCCTGTTTCATTAGCCTTCTAAATTAACGCTAGCAGTGAAGGCCTTCAGAATAGTTTCACTTCTGAACACTTGTGTTGCCTTCTCAGGTACCTATTTGAAGTCCTGATATAAGCATTTCAGAACAAGGTATGCTTGCAGGGCTTCTGTCTTTATTTTCACAATTATATTTTATGCCTACATCAGTGATTTTTTTTTTTTTTAGTGAAGTAGGAGAGGACTGCATTACCAAGGAATTTGGCTATGAAATGAAATAAATGCAAAGCTATGTCCCAAGGAAACAAATACCAGCTCTCCTGAGTGAAGCACTTCTGATACAATCTTAGCAGCTTCTAGTTACATATATGGGTTATTACAGGAGAAAGGCTTTGCATCTGACCAGCTTCTTGGCCTTTTGATAAATTAGGATGATGGAGGTTACTTTCCAGCAGGAAGATTAGAGAGTGGCAGCTATGATTTGTCTAACTTTTTCCAGGTCTGCTGCCTGCCCCAGGTGAGAAATCATTTATTGCACAGCCAGGCTGCTGTTGCAGGGTGCTCACTGGCTGTGGCGCACGATGCAGCAGGTAGGGTGGTGGGGCACATGGTGGGAACTGGATTTCAACCTCGTTGGGAACAGGGAAGACTTTCCCAGTGTGGAGGACCCTGGTGCGAGGAAGGGCTGCAGGGTCTGGAGGGTGGGGAGGAGAAGCCTCCTGTGTGTTTGTGTTCCCTTGGGTCTGTGGTATGCCTGGACATTGGCAGTCTGCTTAGAGCAAGGACGTTACCAGGCCTTTATTCAGACTGGTGGGGCTCTAGTTTAAAGGGAAGTAGCTGACTTATCAGCCTGTGGTCGCCACAGGCATGTCCTCTTGCAAGGGTGCGCTATTACAAGCTACGATTTGCTCCTTGCCCTTTGAAGAACTGGTTAATTGCAAGGAAATACCCCCCTGCCTTACCTGCTGCCATGTTGTTGTATGGTTGGCAACAGCATCATTCTGTGCTGAACCTGGAGGTGGGCAACGGTCAGAATTTCACAGCTCTACTGATACGTGCTGAGCTGAAGCTCTTAACCTCCTGGTGATGCTGCATGCAAGAGACACTGCTGGCCCTTGCAAGGGGTGTGCACACACAGCACTTGTACAGTAGCATAAGGCTGCTCTCAAAGGTTGGTTGTTGGGGACAGGAGCCCCAGTGATTAAGCGAGGCTTATTTTAGATCACAGCAGCATCCCTCTTTACTCCCCAGTCTGTAAAGTAAAAGGCTACCCAAGCTTGTTCCAGTTATGCTTCAAGCTTAGAGAGAAGGTTTAGACTTCAAGCTGTAGACTAGCAAGGTGTCTCTGCTTCCCTGTTCCCCCTCATCCTGATACAACAGGGCCACTGCATCATCCTGGCCATGACAAGATATCATTCCAGAAGTCTGGTCTTTGCAAGGCAAAGGGCACAAAGGGGCAAGGGAAGACTTGCTTGAGACCTCCTGGCAGTTGCTTTTAATTGCAAATGGTGTGGCTTTAAAAAAGGGGGAGGGAGAGCTCTTGCTTCAGGCTAGGGAGCAAGAGATTGAAAGCTTGCTGCTATGGTCATCGCAGGTGAAGAATAAGTCATAAATGATCCAAGGGCAAAGGCCAAATATAGACTGATAGCTGCATTGTTCCTTGAAGCCTTGGGAAGGACCTTGGTGCTACACTGTGCTTGAGGTGCTTGTGGGCTTAACCCTTCCCTGCTCAAAGCTGCTGACAGACAGCAGATTCCAGCAGTGGATGCCCTGTGTTGTTTGTCTGGCTGTCGGTGTCCAGCCAAGCTGTTGGGTCATGAATCTCTTGTGGAAGACCAAAGCCTACTGAGAATATCTATGGGGACATCAAGAGAAAAAGAAAGCTCTGTCCTATTGCTTAAGCAAATACATGGGGTTGTGGTTTTGAAACTCCCATGAGTGTTGGCTCCAAAATGTCCCGTGGTAAATATCTTTTTCTGTCCTTTCCAAGGCAAGTTAATGTATTTGCTCTGGTTTCTCCTCTTAAAATGAGCACCATAAAGTTAGAGAGCAAACCTCATGGTAAATTCCTCAGAAGCTTAAATTCCAATACTAAAGGCTTTGCTTTTGGTCTAAGTGTTGGATGGTCGCAGGTCCCCAGTGTGACGGTGTCTTGTCAAGGTGAGCCTCCAGCTCATGATCAGGATTTCCTTATAAACTGATGGGTCACATCTACTCTCTTGGGAGCCAGAGGCATTAGGCACTGTTTAGCCTCTCTTCTTCCCTCTTTCTTATATGTGTTAGCCACCTCTTATACCAGTGAACCGCAGAGATATTCCCTTACACACAGTCTTAGTCTTATATACAACTTGCGAGAAACACAAGCTTGTTGAGTTGTACTAAGTGACACACAGTGAGGTGTGAAAGCTGGGCAGGGCTGTTATACCAGCTCACCTCCTTTCAGGGGATCAAGTGCTGGCCTGGACCCAATGCTCCACTCCCTCACAGCTGCCTTCCCCCTCGAAGCATCAAGCTGGGGCTGAGGCACCATCCCCAAGACGCGCTGGCATGGAGAACAGGGTTGCTGCAGTCAGGCTGATTGCCTCCCAAATCCTGACCCCGTCCCTCCAAGTGGAGCGCTCGTGCTGAGCACAGAGGCTGTCTCCTGCCCTCCTGGACGGCTTTCTGCAGCTGGCACCGTCGGCACCCATCCGTCACTGTCTGTGGTTAATACTCAAGCCGGCTGTGGCAGGTGGCCAGCAGCCATGATACAATCTTCCTGGAGGAGAGTGAAGCTTGTAGGCTTTGTAGCTCTGCTTGCTACCCCTCCCCCTTCCTGCTCAAAATGAAATACCTTTTGTCTTTAAAGAAAGCATAAAGAAAGCAATTCCCTTAAAACATCCAAGCTGGTGCAAACAGTACTGTGGGCTGGCTGCAGAATTTGGCTGATCTTAAAAGCACAGGGCCTTGCAATGGCAGGGCGTTCTCTGATGGGTTTTCCTGCCGAAGTCCCCTCGGCACTCTCCTGACCTCTCCCTCTGGGACACCGCTGCCTGCGGCTGTTGGCTTGGTATCACCTGAGCCATGGGTGTGAAGTCCTTTATGCCTCAGTTTATCCTTTTCCTTCATTTTACAACTAGTAAAAGTTCTTCAGCACCTGGCTTTGTGCATTACTGCAGCGGATGTGTGTAGGGCTGGGAAAGAGCAGATCTTATAGCCTGAGAATGAAAGGGGGCTGAGATCCAATACCTTCCACGTGCTATAATTCTTTTTACTGTACATGTGAGTGAGGTGTCACTGTGCTAGGGATTAAGTTAATTCTTACCTGCATGGGTTTTTTTTTTTTTGCTGTGTCAATACCATTGTGGGCTTTTTCTGTAAGTTTTTGTAAAATTTGAACCCATTTATTTTTCTTGACTAAAATTTATGTCAGTGTCAGCTTCACCAAAGTTTAACGGAGGTGTATTCGGGAAAGGGAATGCTTTAGTGCATTATCTTCCAGGAGAGGCAGCGGCAGGATTTTCTCTGTTCATTGCCAGGCAGACTAGAGGCTGGCTGCTTGTATGTTTAAAAAAAAGTGCCCTTTACTTTTGATGGGGGTCAGCAAGGGGTACAACAGTGTGAGTGCACATTTCTTTCCCTTCCTTGCCTCGTGCTGACGGGATACTTGGGGAGCAAGAAAGCTCTGTAGGGAAAAACAAATGCATGCCTCAGCCTGTCGCCAAGCCCCAGCATTGCTGCGGCAGTCCTGTGCCCTGCATGCATTATTCCTCAAATCAAAGGAGGAATCGGAAAGAAGAATGTTTAACTGGAGCCTGTGATCCTCAGGTGTGACACTGGGGGCCCCACCGCAATGAGATGCACAGTCATGCTCTCTCCGAGACGCAGGGTTAAAGATTTGCTTGGGGCCAGTCAATAGCACGCACTGAGTATCTTCCTCAAGAATGTGTCTGCTCTTTTCCTGCCTCCAAGTAGCAGCACTTGAGTCTCAGTCCCCTACTTGAATCACTGCACTATCTCCACTTCATCAGAAACCAGAGAGTTGAGTCTTTGATGATTGTTGTGACTCACGGTGTCACAGAACTACTTACCCTGTGATTTCAACTTTAATCACTGATCTGCTATCTATAGAGCTGCCTGTGGAACAGTTCAAATTGTAATTATAGGAAGCTCATCTGCTGCAAGCCACAAAGCAGGCTTTACCATATGCCTTTAAAGGTGAACTAATGTCATGATGAAATAACTGTGTTTTGCTGCAGATTGATACCACTGGCTGGGAAGTTAACATACAGGATGAAAGCTCTGACATTTTGCAAGCTACACTATCGCTCTCTAAGTCGTGTTAACCTAACATTCCCTGTTGTTTTACAAGGGATCTGCAGGTAACTGGGAAGTGTCCTCAGATGGCTGGGATGGGGAGGGTGTGTGGTACTGGGGGAATGTGCTGAGGCGGGTTACAGACCTGTGCACTGATACCTCTGTAATACAGGCTCAAGAACGTGGAAGGGTCCTTCTCCCTTGCCTGACCTTGACATTTATTTTGGTCTCTTTGCCTGCTTTTGAAAGGTACTTTTTAACTTACTTTTTTAGGGTCACTACTGTCTGCCTCCATCCCCATGCTCTCAGAAACCTTTTCCAGGGGCTGTTTTGTGCCTCCCCTTGCCCAAGTGCTAAAAGTGCTGGCAAAGCTCTGCCCCACGCTAGGTGTTTCCCATGCTGCTAATGAGAGAGCGTTCGTACTCCCAAAAGCTTGGTGGTTGTAAACTGGGGAGATACAAGACAGGATGCAGGTGCAGGGAAGTGACTTGCCCAAAATCTCAGTCAAAGTCCGTGCAGGGGTTTCTGCAGCTATTCACCCACGTTGTGTGGGTGGCTGCAGCACCTCCCTACTCAGAAACCCATGAGAGAATACTAGCAAAATCAGCTTGCTCCTAATATTGCTATAGGAAGCATTATTTGCTTTTTCAACAGCAAAATGGGAGCTGCAAGGCACAAAGGTGTCGAGAGACCTCTTTTCCAAGACTCTGTGGTAGAGTTGGGAACGGTCTTCTAGCCTCTTTCCAGCTGTGCAAGGCGCAGTGTTCAGGCTGGGTTTTCAGGTAGAGACCTCTCCTGTTCTGTGTACCTACAGCCTCCAGTTTGAAGAGGGGCAAAGTGGAGATGGCAAAGTGAGTTTGTTGTGAGAGGTCTTTCAAGAAACCTTCAAGAGGAGTGAACAGTAATGCCGTCAGAGATGTGGTAGAGGTGGCGTGCCCCTAATTCTTTGCTAACCTCCTCCTTCTCGGATACAGATGCATTTCAGTAGTGACAGCTCCACATTTGAAGGGATGTTGAGGAGCTGGAAAGATCTGTGTAAGTCCAACCTGACCATCTCTCAGTAGATAAGCTTTCTACTGCTATTCTCTTAATTATGCTTTTGCCATAAAGTAGGGAAATGACATCTGCAAGTCCAAAGCTGGCAACCCCTCCTGACTTGTGGACCTCCAACTCTCTGCCTGTGCTAAACTGCTTCTCTTTCCTCCTGCAACTGGCCACATAAAGATAAGTAACGAAGATGGTTTTATTGCAAGCAGCTGGGGAAAATCACGTTGCTTCAGTTTCCATAAAATAGCCGAGCCTCAGCTTTTTTATCCTGCCCATTCGCACATCCACTATAAAAGGGACATCAGTTATAAACATTTCCTGTTTGTGCATACAGTCTTCCAGTGCTTATGATGTATAGACTGACAAAAGGCTTAATGCTTTGAATATATAAAACACAAGGCCTGTGCAATGGAGGGTGACAGTTGCCCTTTAATGTTCTGCTTTTTAAAGATCAGGGTAGAGTTCAGAAAGCATAGTCATGAGGTTTAATGATTTAATGGGGACGACTGGGGAGCAAAAATAGTTACTACACCCTGGGGAAAAGTGGTTCCTCATACATATTACTTTAGCCTAATGGCCTATGAATGCTTCCTCTGTGGCATAGGAGGGTGTCACGGTACATAGACTCTATAATACTGAATGGGTTGATTAAATGCATATTAAACAATACTAAATTGGAAAAAAAGGTGCCACCAACTGTATTTATTCTGTTCTTAGAAAATGTTGTTACTCATTCAATTTCATTTGTGATATTATTATAATTTTCCCCCCATTTCGTGCTCGTTGCAGAGCGAGGGAGCCAAGTGTAAACACCGTTGATGGATCAGAGGTGGCAGAGTTCTCCTCTAGCAGGAGATGGGGAGGTGGGGGCGAGGGGACTGACGCTGTGGGCTGAGGAGGACCTGGCTGGGGGGCTGGTGGAGATGGGCTGAGCAGCCTCTGTGTGTTGGAGATGGCTGCAGGTGGGTTCTTCTGAAACTGGCAAAGTGCTTGTCTGGAAAATGGCTTTTTTTTCTTCTCTACTTCTCAGCTAGTGCAGGTCCCTGTCCTGTGCTTTGCGTGTTCCCCTTGCTGTCCGCCTGTCACGGCGGACTTGGGCCAAGGGCTTTGTGCTTGTTCTTTGGTGACTCTGCCACATAACTCAGCAGTGCCACCTCCCTGGGACCCAATAAATGCTATTTTGCATTACCAAACCAAAGTCACAGTTGACTTGAGGAGTCAAATTGTTCATCCTTCCTGCAGGTCCAGCGCAGATGGTGGAGAGGGCAGCCCCCGTGTGTTCAGCTGTGCTCTCAGCTGCAGGGCTTTGTCTCCACTGCCTGACCTTAACTCCACTTGTGATGTCCTGGTGTCTCCTGTTAATGATTGCGCAGAGCCTGCGCTGCCTCGCTTGCCAGGAGTCAGACCAGGATGGCAGGAGCAAGGGCAAGCCCAGCTGTTTGTAGGCAGTTTTCAAGTAAATGTAAACAGCACATCTTATGCCAGCACTTCTAAATGTGTTATTAGGACTGAAAAAAGGTCATGAGCATATGCAATTGCAGGTATCTCCCAGTTCTGAATATCTGTGCAAATTTAGAGTTTTCTAGACACTGTTTTTCTAGTCATGATGTGTTAATATTATGTGAATTATTAGAGATGATAAGAAGACTGATTAAAGTCTGATCTTTTTGGAAATCATCTGACAGTTCTGCCCAGGTATTTTTATGCCATAGTATTGTCTTGTGTGGGATACAGAGTTCATTATCTCCTGTATTTCATCCCTGACACGTATATTCCCTTCCAGGTCTTGTTGCTTTGACTGAAGTAGCTTTTTCCTATGGTCCTTCCACCAACATGGATTCGTTGTTTTCTTTGCTTGAGTCAGCTGCTTTATTCTACATTTTGTAGTTTCAAGCACAATTTACACTTCTCCATACTGCAGAAGCAGCTGGAGCACTCAACGCTGTAGAGCAACCCCAGATTAAAGGGAGAGGAGAACTTGCCTTTATAAAAAGAACTGCAGTAGGGCTGCACCCAACGGAAATAATTTGTCTGGAGGAAAACCGGCAGTCAGGAGGCGTGAGTTGGAGGGCTGCACGCGTGTCATTTGGGTCTGTAGGCTTTGTGGGACTCTTACTCGGAGGCATGATCTCTTCTGATGTCTTGCTGACTTGACAAGAACAGTGTTCAAATATTTGCTCACATCCACTCTGTGAACTGTTCGATGTGTTCTGGGAGTACATGAATATGAAAGGAAGAGTCTTTAAGGCGATCTAATGGCTTTGAAATGAGAATGTCATAGGTTGTGGCTCCAGTGATGGCTCCTCAGGTGTCCACACCTGTTTAGACCTAGTCCTAAAAACTTGCTTGGTATCTCTATGTTTTGAGGTGGCTTTAAGCATTTGCCTTTGTCAATGAGCGTGGCTAGAAGCTTGTATTCGCTAGATTTCTGACCTCTGTCTCTGATGATACTTTTATGGTTTGAGCATCTGGCGATGCTGAGGGAGGATCCCATACTCCAGGCAAGGAGCTGCAGGAAGTGTCTCCTTTACTGCTGGTGAAATTCCCTCACACATAAACAGTCATCCCAGCATCCAAGGAATGGACTTTCGCTCCCCCTCCCAACAATTTATTGTCGATAGAAACATTTTATAAATAAACATCTCTAGGTAACATAGTCCATAAAACATCTAATTATAGATTATTGGATTGAACATTTCTTGCTTCAATTAAGTGATAGGTTTTTTCCCCTCAGGAAGCCAGCTCAATGCTCTTTCTGGGGAAATTATGAGTATTTATTCTATGTTCTATAGGTGGTGTCTCTTTATGTTGTTAATAAATAAACTACAGTGCAGTGCTTTACCCTGAATAAAACTAATGGAGGTCAGGCTTTGCATTTATTTTTGTTTTCCTGATCAGATCTCTCCTGTCTGATGGTCTACAGCTTTGGTACAGTGATCTCTGTAAGGGAGGAAATGAAGGAAAAAGGGAATAAGGAAAATGCATAATGGCTTGGAAATCTACATTCTTGTACTTCCCTCAGACCAGATGCATTTAGATATTTGAGAAAAAAAAAGGCTAAAAGCACAGAATTCGGCACCGGTATGGAATTTGTCCCATTCATCCTTTGGGCAGGTGTTTAGGGTCTTTGGGTTTGAGAACTTGATTTGAACTACTGGAAAGCTGGTAGCCTTTTCTCACATTTGCCTCTAGCTCTGGGTTTGAATCCCCAAAAGCCGGCTGTGTTTTTGCTTGATTTAAATCCAAGAGCTCAGGCTTTGGCTCATCTATTCTAGGCCTAGAAAGGTAGTGCAGCTGGGAGCTGGCCTTGTCTGCCATGAAAGGTGGTGGTGGCAGCTTTGACACTGGAGAAACCCGGTCAGGCTGGGATGTGTGGTTTTGTTCTCTTTTCTGAAAGAGATGCTGTAGATCAAACACCCATCAGTTCAGAGCAGTTCTCCGTCAGAGCACGGTCAGACCAGGTGATGCCCTTGTGGATTTGGTAGCTATGAGCCCCTCGCTCCATCCTCCCGCTGCAACGCACGTTCCCTTCCAGCTCTCATCTCGTCCCCTCTCCCGAGCGGTGCGTGAGCCCGGGGGAACTGGAGTTAAAGCAGAGCTGTTGAAGGGACTTGAAACACGGCAAGCTGAGCTTGCAATGCTTCTCCCAGGTTTTCATCGCATCTTTCAGGTGGGCCTGCCTGTGATTTTTCCCTTTGGCTGCCTTCAGCCAGCGAGTGCAGTGGAAGTGGCAGGGCAGCCTGCGCTAGCAGGAAGATGCGAGCGTGCTCTGAGGTCTTGGAGAGGAGCACGACTCTGAGCTCTTCTGCACCCTCATCCCCAGCGGAAGGGGAGGAAGTCCTAATCGGGGAGCTGCAGTCTTTCCCTCGCTCCCTTACCTGCCATTTTAAACAAATGCAAATTAAACCCCTCCACCGGGTTGGTTCATTCCCTTCCTTCATGTAACTGATGTTATTGGATTTTTATGCAGCACATTACACCCTGAGCCATGTCTTCTACTATTTTGCTTTCAAATTGTATCTCCTGCCATTTGTGTCACATTTAAAATGCTAACAGTATAGAATGTCATTTACAGAATCGGGGCGTTTGCTGCGGAAAATTAATTTGACTTATTCCTTCTGCCTGTTCCTATCTCCAGGCCAATATTATGCTACTCATTCTACAAGAGTAATACTTAATGAATAGGACTATTAATAATGTCAAGGTCCATGGGGGTCTTATGGGTAACGGATAGGCGTAGACTGCAAGGGGGCAGTCACCTGACTTCGGTTAATGTTCCATGAAAATATCAGGCAGTGCAATGTAATTATGGAGCAGAGGATAGTAAAAAAAGGCAGGGAACTTGGAGTCCTTAAATATTTTTTCAAATTAGTTGGTGCTTTTTTGGTAATTTACCTGAACCTTTGTCAGACCGGTTGTGAAAAGTGTTTAAAATTCAAAAGGAAAAACCAACAACTAGGTACCCAAATCATTTAAAAGAGTATATGGCCAGATGAGTTTGCAGGGCTAGTCAGGAATTGTGTGTTTGACACTACGTTGAAAGGGTGCAGGACGTGAGTGTGTGTCATGCCTATTTGCAGGAAATAGGAATGTGAGGAAAGGGTGTTTGTTTTGTGTGGTGGTTTGGTTTGTGGGGTTTTTTTTTGTGGTTGGGGTTTTTTTTTTAAGCTTGTACATGTCACTAACGTTCAATAAGACAAAAAACTCTTGGGGAAGACACAAAATTAACACTTATAATGGGAATAAATTGTAAACAGAAGAAACAAAATCTTCTTGCTGCTATTTATTGTGCTACTTGCTGTGAAAATACTAGCCACGATGAAATGGCTTGAGGCAAAAGCCTGCCATGGGCAGGGGGCATGGCAGGGCAGTGCTCATTTTTCTCCCCACACTCAAAGCTGCCAGCAATGCTAATGCAAGTGTCACAAGCATGTTGAGGGGGAAGAAGCTGCTTTTAGGGCCTAATCCTGCACTTGCTAGAACCATTTATAAAACAAGTGAGTTTAACAGGTGTATTATTTGGTCCTCTGATTTTCTAGGGTCCTTGCTTCTAAACCGTTGTGTCTAGAGTTGTGTTCAGGATTATTGGCTATGTGTGCAGGAAGAAAGGGATAAGGAAATTGGCTACTGAGATGCTGCTTCTCAGAGCAGATTTTCACTTCTTACCATCATTTTTGGTATTTATGTGAGAAAATGTGATATGGCAGCTAAATCAGAAAAGGGACCTTAGGAGACCTGTTTCATTGTATGTACTTTTGGTTCCTATTCTCTGCATGAAAACTGGATGCTACCTAGCTCTGTGTTGCATCTTTCTTCATTTGTCTTTGTCTTGCTCTTGGGACCATTGAGACTGAGGGAGCAGGTTGTAAAATTAGGGCCCTGATTTCCAAAAAGCAGGTGAAACAGGCTGTGAAAAGACTTGATGTTACGCAGCAAAATAACTCTGTGTCTACTGTCTTCCTCTCCCAAGGAGTTAACTGCTTCCAGATGCAGCCTGTGTGCTGAAATTTATTAGAAAAAACAGAGGTGGTGAGCCAGGGTTGGCTCATGCTGTAGTGAAAGCATCAGGAGATGACACTGGCAGAGACTTGGGGTTCTACCTCCCTGTGCTTGGTGCCCCGGGAGCTGCTGGTGGCTTGGGCATGGCCCAGGAAACCTCTCCCACATCTCTCCAGCAGTCACACTTGGGAGCTGCTGTGACAGTGGCCTGGCTGTGGCACCTAGAGGACATCAGACCTCACCAGATGAAGAGGCAGTCTAGTGAGTCCCACCACACCAGCAGCTGACAGCAGAGGCTCTGTTAGCACAGAGCAGGGCAGCAACGAATTGCTCCATTTTGCTTGGCTAAAGGTTGAGCGACTGTCTGAAATGTCAAAGTTGGAGGAGGGGAGGGTGGCCCTACTGAAAGCTCTGGCACAGGAAGGTCTTTCTCAGCCTCTGACCATGCAAGTTCTCAGGGGTTATTTGAAAGCAAAATGTTTCTCTCCCATTTGCGGTTGATGGGGTCTTTGCACGTGGGACTGAGGTGAGCACCCATGTGGAAGGAGGACACCTCTTCAATAATTGAGCGTTGGCCAAGCTTAGCATAGTACACTGGGCTCCCCCTTGGTTCCTCCTACCCCTCTTCATCCTCTTATTATTGTTATTTTTTCCCCTCGAAGAAGCTTTATTCATTTCTGAAGCGTGCATTAATATTGGCAGCATTAGGCAGCCCCAGTATGTCTCGTTGCTGTGTGGCTCACTAATTCTCACTATTAGGCCACCTGCTGACAACTCCCGAATGGAGCCGTATCCCTCTGTCAGAGTTCGCCATGAATAAACATGAAAGAGACAAATGAGGCAGCGCTGGCGGTTGCTTTGCAGCCAGCCGTGCGTTATTCCTTGCCCGGCGCCTGCACGCAGATGGCTGGGCTTTGGTCAGTAGGTGCACGCATACCTCCTGGTGGGGTGGCTTCTCGTGGTAGTGCTTCCCAGCACTTGAGAGCCCAAACTGCAAACGATGTGGCATAGCCACACTTGGATTAGCAAACCAAGCGTGTTTCCTGCAGCTTTTTGGAAGCCCTGTAATCACATGTGCCACTAAATTTATTGAATTCAACTTGGGTGAACTTTAAGCAGCTTCAGCAAAATCAGTGAAGCTGCTCTAGATTCCAAATCACTTTAATTCCAAGCACATAAGGTTAGGAGAGGTGGGTTCAGTGACGAATGTGGACTTGTGAGGAAGCTGGCTGCCATCAGCAAGCAATGCTGGTCAAGTGTGAGATGTGCCCCGTGGACCCTCCCGGCTGCCTTTTGGAAGATTCTTTTGTCGTTGAGGCAGGAAAATATCTCCTTAGATTTTGAGATACTGAAAGAAGCAACAGGTATTTTTGCGGAGACCCGCAGAAGCGGTGCTGTTGGTGCCCTGTTGACTCTGTGGCAAGGGAGAGGTAGCTGCTGGAGCTGGGAGGGTGCAGGAGCTGGCCTCGAGGCACCACACAGGTGAAAGCAGTTAGACAGGTACTGGGGAATGGTCAACAGTGTTGCTCTGAACTTGCTGGTTCATCGCTACAGACAGCAGCTTTTGCTTCTGGCATGTGGCATGAACCTCCTGGCAGGTGCTGAAGGTGGGTGTTGCTCTGGGCTGCTGGTTCCTCAGTAAGGTCCGTAGCCAAAGGGACTTGGGTCTCCTGGCTTTTGTTTGTGGCCAACACTTAAGCCATGGATGGGGGGCAAGCTCAGCTGAAGAAAGGCTCTGGAGGAGGGCAACTGGGGTGAAAAATATTAACTAGGTTTTACTTTTCTTTTGGTTCTCTTACACTTCCTTTAATCAGAAAACTTTGTGTGGGACCAAATATTGAAGTTTTTCAATGATTCTTTGCAGGAAATCAGGTTTTTCTATTCTTGATCTGTTAAAAACACACACACAAAAAAACCCAACCCAAAATATTGACCTCTTACTGAAAATTGAAATGAACTTTTCTTTGACATTTTCCTGTGATTGAAAAGCATCCTTTTTGTGATATGGCTCTTGGACCATGTCACTGGAGGAAGAAATAGCTACCCCGACTATCTCTGAGTGGAGAATTGGGTATCCAGGGCTTCCTCTTAAACTTACCTGTTCTGCTTCAATAGACATAACAGCTGATTTCTGTAATGTTTTCTCTCTTGACTCTAGGATGTTTGATGGGTAACAAGGCTAGTTTGTAAATTTAAAGGAACATGCCCACTGCTGTACATATCACACTTAAATATGCACACACATTATAATAAAGGCATGGTTTGAACTCCTGGAAGTGGCCGGGAGCAGCAGCGTGGCATGCTCAGAGCTGTGCAGAGGCAGCCAGCCCAGAAAACTCATAAGTGTAGGTGAATGCTCTAAATCCCTGGATCACAAAAGCTCAGGGGCCATATCCACAAACCAACACGGCTTCTTTCCCTTCGACCCCCATCTTCTCCTGCCACTCTCTGGTTTCTCCTCTTGCCTCAGATTTACAGCTACCTTGTCCAAATATATTACAGGAAATAAAGGATAAAATGCTTTAAAAACCTACCTTCCCAAGCAGGAAAACAGGCTTTGGTGAAAATAAACGAGCTGGTTTGTTATATTGCTCAGTCTCTGTCACGTGAAGGTGAGGCCTCCTTTTTTATTATTATTATTTTTTATTGCCACCCATTTGCCTTCATTATAATTTATTTGTTAATCCATGCTTCAGCTCATGAATTTTGCATTTGGGGAGGGGGAGGGAAAGGGGAGGGGGATTCAAGCACCAAAAAAGATGCTGGCCCACTTAAAGGTGAAGGACACAGTTAGAGGGCAGGGCTGCCGTCCTGGCCTTCCATCATCCTTTTAAAAGGCAAATATGCAGTCAGCAAAAAAAGAAGGGGGGGAGAAAAAAAGCTAAAGACTGCCCAATTAATAATTATTCTGAAGGCCTCGTTGGGATTCAGAACATCACAGGTCAGAGAGGACAAATTCAAACCCCCTTTTACTGAGCTGTTGTCCTCAGGTGAGCCGATGGCTTCTGTGCTGTGCTTCCATGTCTCCCATGCCAACTTTCCTTCTTTCCTTTTCTGTTTTTTTTATGAGGCATCCTGAGTGTTAAAAAATATGGCCTGCCTTTATGGTGCTCCAGCACGAATGAAGCTATAAAATTATGAACAGTTTTTATGATGGCTATTCAGGGGATGCTTTTATATTGATGGTGTGCATGCTGTATCTATCTTTTTTCCCCCTTTCTTTTTTGCATCCCTTCTTTCCCTGAAAAAGATGGCAGTATATGTATATGTGTGTGAAGGATCTGGCAGGGGGGCCCTGTGTAACTATTTTTCATGCATTTAATATATTAATTATCTGGTAAATGCTCCCTAGGCTGTACTTGGGATGCCGAAGAATGACAGCTTTTCAACGAAGCTCCAAAGGCAGCCCATCAGCCCACAGTGTATTATGTCGGAGAGGTCAGGGTGGGGTTAATGTAACTTTTTATTTGCTGATTTTTCATAGACGGGAGCAAAGCTGGTAAGGGGAAAAAGAGAGAGAGACTGAAAAGAAGGTGCAAAAAGAGCAGAGATAATGGCAAGTCTGTTACGTTCCCCCTTCTGCCTCCCAGCCCACTCCATGGCAGATAGGTTGATTATGCAAACGAGAGAGATGCTTGCAGCCTTCTTGGGATGCTCCTTCTCCGGGGGCTTCTCTGCAGAAAAGGGGACAAAAGTCTGTGAGGGGAAAGTCTGTCGAAGAGACAGTGACAACGAGAAATCCCACATGCAATAGCTAAACTCAAAATAGATCATCCGTCCTCACTGAAAATAGATAGATCTAGACAAAAAAAGAAAAAAAGGAGGAAAGCTTGGCTGCTCAGGGGGGTTGTAAAGAAAAAGGCACTAGCGAAATCTGAGCTGGATGTGCAGGAGTGAACTGGCTGTCACGGGATCCTGCTCCTGCTTCACTTGATTTTATTTTTTTTAATTTTTTTTTTTCCCCCTCTGCCAAGAGGGTGGTCTTGGGCTGCGGTGGTAGGACTGTCCCTGCGAGGACCTGAAGCACTATGAGGACAACTACTTCTTCCTGCCCCCCTCTCTCCTTCCCTCCCCTCCTTTTATGACGGGTACTGGTCTGGGGCAGCCCTGCTCTAATGGCTGGCTGTATCAAGTATTGATCTGAGAAGTAATAGGGGTTTAATTTTCCTTTAAAAGGCCTGTAAATGATCTCAGTAAATATATTTTAAAAAAAAAAAAATCCTGTCTAAATTAAGGTGGAAAAACTAAAGAAATCTGAAAGAATTTAAATCTTTTAGTTAGAAATTCTATAGCAAAGTCTGCTGTGGCTGTATGGGAGGGTTTGTGTAGCTTTAGAGTCTACCCTGTCAGGCAGAGGTAGTTGCATATACCATATAGAGGGTTTTTATTTCAGCTAATAAAAATAATCTTAGTGTTGTATACATTTGGTATAAAAGTATCTTTTGTGCATGCAGTATACATTTGAATGAAGAACGTGTAGGGGAAGGGAGTATTCATGTGTGCTCCTACTACATTTGAATGGAGTAAAATACATCCCACTGAGTGTAATTGCTACAGCTTTGTTCTTTTTGTTTTCCTTATTTTAATCCTCCAAACAATCCTAAACAAGTAGGATTTGGTTATGCTGTATTTTTTGAGAAACTCGATGCAGCCCTGGGTGTGGGAGGTGCTCGGCACACCCTGGGCTTGGGCTGCAGGGACGTGGGGTGCAAGGGGCACGCGGGTCCACGTGGCGTCTGGGGCCAGTGCACCCCCGGGGAGGTCCGGGGGAGGAAGCCGGCTCTTGGGAGGCCACTTCACTGGTTACACTGACATGAAGGCGACGACGGCAGCAAGAAAATTTGCTCCTGCTGCTTTTTAGTACCACTCAGCACAGCTGCAATTCAGGAAACAGCTCTACCATGAGCTCAGCTTCAGCTGCTTGACTGGCAGTAAGAGGACTCCCCAAATGCTTAAAGTTCAGCCTGATTTTGTTGGACAGAAACATGAAGGATTACTGTGTGCTCTCGGGGTTTTTTTGGTTTGGGGGGTGTTTTTTCTTTTTTTAAGAGGACATTTGGTTCTGAGGAGGTGGAAGCAGAAAAATGCAAACTGGCAGATTTTACAGAAGTTGTGGGTCAAGGTGACTGAAGTGGTGACTCCAGTTTAGATCCCAAAGGCACATCAATTATTTTCTGGACATCACCACACAAGATATTTCCCCTGTTCCTATGGGAAGTTGTACGTTTCTTACCGTTCTTGTGGTTTTTCTCTTTCCCAGTGTGGAAGCATAAAAATACTTTTTATCAAATTAGTATTAGAAGTGTGTTTTAGTTTGGGGTTTTGAGGGTTTTTTTGGGTGGTTTTTTTGTGTGTTGTTGTTTGTGGGGTTTTTTGGTTTGCTTGTTTTGGTGGTTTGTCTTTCTGGTTTTTATTTTTTGGGGGTTTGTGTGTGTGGTTTTTTGGTGTTGTTTTTTTTTTTAACTATTATTATTAAAGAGCTTGGTGTGGTGTTTGTCATCCAGGATGCAAGTGAGCTTGTTTTGCACTCAGACCAATCTGGCAAACTAAGGGGGTCACCTTCCCCTGCCTTGGCCTGGTGAGGAATACCCTCAGATGATCTGGGGAAGAAACATATATGGTGGGATGGAGGCACGCAGACCACCCCTAGCAGATGCAAGAAGGACACCTGCACCGGGCAGATCAAAAGGGCCCCTGGGAAGTCAGGGCAGCACACTGCAAGTCATAGCAACCGAGATACCTGGAGGTGCTGCAGGTTTTCCTGCCTGGATGGTGAAGAAGTGGTGCATGAGGTGGATTTACGATAACAGCTTGGCCCGAATGCAGGGGAGTTGTTGTCACCAGCAAGCCAGAATTTGGCCGTAGGCATGTGTCCGAGGGTGGCGAGCACAGGGAATGGGCATGAGACTTCGGTCTGGGAGTTCCGTCCCGCTCATTTTAAAGCACGTGGCTGGTCTCCTCGCTGAGCGGGCCATTTAAAGCAAAACACTTCCGGGTGTTTCTTAAGTTCAGATGAACTCCTTGCTTCCATAAATCATATCTGAGTTTGCTCTTCCCTGACCTACAAAGAGTATCTTCTGCAGATGCACTTTGCCCAGTGGCGAATGTGATCGGCACAGGATAATCGCTCCATCTGAAGACAGGTTGCTTAGAGCTTGCAGTTACACGGGCGCGAAGCCAAGCGGAGTGCAGGGGTCAGAATGAAACGCTGCGAACCTCTTCTATGGGCTGCACTGAGGATTAAGGCCTATTTGGTATCTGAGGACAAAGGCAAAATGGTTGATATTTAACAGCTGGTTACTGGGTCTACTGCAGTCACTTTTCCCTAATACATACGTTCATGTTAATATTGTGTCGGTTCCATGTAACTGCAGCCTGGTGTCATAGCTGAACTGTAATAAACGCTTGCTTGGTCATTGAGTTGTCAGAGCTCAGACTGCAGGGCAAATTTCTAGCAGGTGTAAAAAGTCATTTCAGGAGAGAGATATCTCTTCCAAATTAGGTATCAGAGCTGCACCAGGCCCAAAAGTAAAACCTACTGTGGGGACCCAGAAAGGAGAGATACTTGCTGGTCATCCACTGCATTGCCTTTTCCCTGTGTTACCAAGATAGGGATTTATTTTGTACGTAAGTATTTAGGTTGGACCCTTTCCTGGAGGCCTGCAGCCTCCAGAACAAGGTTTTGGTTCAGAAGTAGATGATAGTAACAACCTTCTCTAATGGGCTACTGAAGTAAAAATGAGCCTGAACAAAGTGTCAGGTATCTAAATTTTTTCCCGAGGTATGGAAGGCTTTGAATTCGAAGGTAAAAAGTCTCTTAAATGGGTTTTGCTCTGCAGCACAACCCATGTGTGTTGGAGAATAGAGAATAGAAATGATGTGAAATGAAGGGTGTGAAGAATCAGTGGCAAGAGCCCGTGACCCGAAGTGCTCTGAAGCCAGAGGAAAGTCTCTCTTGGACTGGATACTAATATTGCCACAGTCAGTACAGAGCAGAGGGCCACGAAGAGCTGTCGGCCCTTCTTATGTGATATCTTATCTGCACATATAGCTTAGACATATTGTATGGCTTCTTCAGGTCCCCCAGCTACATCCCAAGGCCCTTCTTGACTGGCATCTGGCTGGACAGGTACAGGTACAAAGCTGCCTGGGGAGGGGCTGCTGCTCTAATAACCACAGCTCAGTATGCTCACCAGCTTGCCTTCTCTTGCATTTTGCAGGAGAAATTACATTCTGTATATTTTTTAATGATAGTATTTTACATTTTAGAAATGTAAAATGAGTAATAGTTGGCAGGTAATACAGGGTGCACATAGAAACTTCAACAGACACACACAAAAAAAAAATATGGTAACAGCTTGAACTTCTGCCTGGCAGAAATTGTTTCTGTCAATATTTGTAATTTCAGCTTGTGGAAGCGTAGACTGACTGGGATGGAGAACTGAGGTCTAAGCAGATGGTTATTAGTGAACTGATAAGCCTATTCTTCAGCTAAATATCTGAGCACAAAAATCCAGGCAACGTGGAGGCCCAGAACCTTCAGCTTTCTGCATGCACTGGAAGAACTTCTGAGCATTTTAGAGTTGTTTTGCTGACCAGTTTATTTAACAACTGAAAAAATGTGTTTAGATAATTGCGCTTTATGGCAAAATAATGTCATCTAGGAAATAAAGGTAAAATAAATAAAAAGCTGCATTGTCAAATTACCAGTAGTCCCTCCCTTAATTTTCTTAAGGTGACTGCCAATTGATAGACCTCCAAAAGCTTACTGTGGGAAGACCTTACACGTTTTACTAAGTCTAGTATAAGCAGAACAGTTTAAAAATTTATTTCACAAAATGATGCCTTCACTGTTTATGGGCTAATGTCAGTGCTAAAACCCTGAAATGGACTGGAGGCGTAACTGTAGCCGAATGACCTTTCTTCATTCTACTTCAGTAACTGCATCCACAGGGAAGAGCAACTTGAAACATCAGAGCTTGTTTTTGTTCCCCAAATCTTTGGAAATTTCATGCAAGCACAGAAATGGGAAGCGATAGGACGTGTCGCTGTGATTTTGGTGGTTTTTGCCACCGGCTATTGTTTCCTTCCAGCGATTCCATGTGGCATGAAATCTGTTTTGTTCCCTGTCCATCTGTGCCAAAACCATCCTGAGTTGGGATCCAAATTCTCTTTGGTTCTTCAAACAAAGCTTTATGCTGTTGCTGAGCCTTAGCAAGGTTGACAGCGGAGCAACATGAGGATCTGAGCAAGCAGTTTATATTCTCAGTACAGAGAAAGAAAACTGAGGCAGTCTGGGAGCAGCTTCCTCTGGAGTTTGTATAGTGACTCAGCAGGAGACCCTAGATGTTGTGGTATCAGGTCTGATTCTTGTGATGAGAGAACCAGCTTTAACGCCAGGTTTAGTTGTTGCGTAGGTATTAGTAAAACTCCTGGCAAATGTTGGAGAAGTTCTGGATATAAAAGGAGGGTCTGGATATAAAATGCTTTTCCATGGAGAAGTAATGGTGATGCGCTGCTTGATGTGTTGGTTTTAGGCTCTGGTGATGGCTTCTGCATGGCTTCTCAGGTGTCTGCTGCCTTTCCTCCTCTCCACAAATTATTAAACCATGTAGAGGGCATACTAATTGCCTTGAAACTTAATAATAAGATGCTTTGGATGAGAACAAAATGGGGTCATTCTGACAGCTGTGATGACTCACAACTTGGTGTCTTTCTGTAGATCATGCCATGCCAACAGTACAAAATAGATCAGCTAAAATAGTAAGCGGACACAGAGAGCAGATCCTTTCTGACTTGCATTGGCATCTGTGACGTTGTAGGATGAGTCCAGGGGGAGCCAGACCAAATCCCCTGGAAAAGGGAAGACCCTCCGGGGAGCTGGTTAGTCAGTGCAGGGATGGGGGGTGCAGCTCTTGGGTGTGCACAGCCTGGCTGCCCTGAAGCAGTCGACAGCTGCCACCACCTCTGCTGCAGGAGGAGTGCTGGACCGATAGTTCTGACCTCATAAAACTGGATTGGAAATGCAGGCATGATTAACTTGCCATAGATTTATGTGGAATTAGTATGTGTTTCAACACTGGTGTTATAAATACAGGTTGCCCTCATCTAACCAGCAGGGCTTTACATAATTTCAGAAGGGCCCTCACAATGGCAGCTTTAAAATGACAAAGGAGGGAAGGAAAAGCTAAGCATGGCAGGTACTGTATCAACTGCACCCCAAATCCTGCAGTAGATTGTGTTGAGGGGAAAATGTATTTTTTGACAGGGGAGTGGATGTCCGTACCGAGCGCACCCTGTTCCACACCGTACAGCTCAGCTACAGGGGCTGAAATCACTGTGGGGTACCACAGCTGCGCCTGACCTCCCAGGGGCCTTCACCTCATCCCCAACAGAGCCCGTGGTTCCAGGCCTGCCTTCGTGCTGTTGGACCTGGGAGCTGGCTCTGTCTCGAGCTGTGAAATGCCGTCAGTTTACAGAGACACCTTGTCTCTGGTTTCTATGAGTTTGCCCTGTCTTCCTGAGGGCGCTACAGAGACCCCAGAGAAATGACCTGCCTAAAGAGGCTGGGGAAGGGACCCTGTATCCCACACTTCCATTCCAAATACATTCTTCCTTTGAACTTCTGGCTGTGATTTTCAGCCCTGCTGCCTTGCAATGACAACTTGAGGCTTGCCCAGAAGTTCCTTCCTCACCACTTTCGGTTTTAAGTATCAGTAACTCCACACTCTAAGGCACCTCTGCAGGCTTTTTGGTTAATAACTTGAACAGCAAAATAAGCCAGCTGTGCTGATGCAAACCTACCCACACCGTGCTGTTAAATGCTCACTCATCATGCAGGAGTTCTCTGTACTCAACGTGGCTAGTGAGGCGGCTGGCTTTACCCTGGGCCAGCAGCAGGCAGGCTTTAGTGGGGACCAATCCTTGGGTACCTTTGAGGTGTTCACCCTTCCTTCTTTGTACATGATGATTTGTGGCTATTAACCTGGAGGAGGTTGGGCACCCACAGGAGCTTGACTCACGCAAGGGGGAGGAAGGCTCCATTCTGGGATCCAAACAATATCCCCCCTCTGTTCAGTGCACATGAAACTGGGAGCTCTGCTGAGGGGTGTGAGCTAGACAGGAATGTGCTTTAGAGGGGAGGCTCAGGTCTCCTCACAATCTGGCTCACGGGCTAGCACTGCTTTCCTTTTCCAAATAGTGTTCAGCTTTAGAAGAATCTTCCTTTGGCATCACCACATGACAGGTTGCCTCTCTGCAGAAGCACTGTATTGTGGTATGTTCAGGTGATGGTCCAAAAGCTGCCTTAGCTCTGGCTTGTACTGCTATTGCAGCAGTACGCTAGGAAAGATCTGCTAAGACGAAGAGGAGAGGGTCATGCTGGAGGGGGAGAGGTGCTGGTGGTTATGTGTATCACAGGAGATTGTCTCCTTTTTTTGTCTTTTTCCTTTGGATAGTGATTTTTAGAGCTTCTCAATCTTCCAGTAACTCCTGTTTTAGGGTGAGTGCCAACCATCCAGACGAACTGCGGATGAAGGATCTATTTTTGCTTTAGCATATTTTTAACCTCTTTTTTGTTGTTCCAAATGCATTCATGCCAGATTTAAAAACAAACAAAACCCACAAGGCGCCTGGTGAGACTTTTTCATTTTTTAATACCTGAAAGAAGCCTGCTACAATACAGGGACCCTCGTGTTCTCTTGGAATAGGTTACCCAGGGAGTTGGTTGGTGGAAGTTGAGCTAGGCAGGGACGTGGCCGAGACCTGCCGCCATGTGTCCTGCCCTCTCAGAAGGACACCGGCATCCCACCTGAGACAGGTTGCCCTCACCTTCCTGGGGAGGGAGGTGAGCCCCATGCCCCTAACTAAAGGTATCTGTATATAAACCTGGAAGAGCGTAATTTGAAATTCTCATTGATACAATACAGAGCTTTTCAAACTGTTCAAAATTTTGCATTTTGCTGCAGAGCAGACTCAGCTGCGTAGTGGTTGTTACGGTCTTTCACAGCACCCTAAGATGCTGGATATCTGAACGTCAGTGTATAAACTGTTCGGGGTTTTTTGGAGCACTTGAAATATTTTTCTGGCACTATATTAATGTATGTGGCATATAGTGCTTCCTTTAATGTGTCTGCATGTCAGTGAACAGCTGTGTGCCTGTACATATATGCAACATACTTGGCCTTGATTCTTTCTTATGTTTCATCCTCAGCATTGCTACTGCAATTTGACTCTGTAAGGATATTTGGTAAAATGAACATTAGGGAGGGAGGCTGAGCGCGGTTTTAATTTTTTTCTCTATTAGCATTCTTTATAGTATTACTCAGTTATGTAATCACAGATGCCACAGGGATCTGTGCATGTTTCTTGTTAAAATACAAGCAAATGGCAACGTTGGCTCCACCAGCGCACTGAATCTGCAACTTCTGAGAGATGCTGGGGGCAGGTAGGTGAGGGGAGGAGAGGAGTGGTCAGTAAAATCCAGCCTATTACTGAAAATAATCAGGAGCAGTTGGCAACCCTGCTCCTGCATATTCGCCAAGTGCTTGGTGATTCAGCCCTTCTCCATTTTCAGGCCAATGCGGCCGTCACTCTGAATTATTTTCAGTGAGCACTTCTATATCTCATGTCAGTTCCCAGTTCGAACCCATCACCGAGTGTCGAGGCTGCGACGTGCTGTACATGCCGATGAGCGTCCCCCCCTTCCCCTGCTTTGCTATTAACCTTTCCTTTTACCAGAGTTACCCCTTTGTCCTGCTGCAGTTTGCAGTGGCTGATAGAAGCAGCTGCCTGTGGCCAAACGACCATCACATTTACATTTTCTTTCTTGAACCGAGGAGTGAGACACAGAATTGCAGTAAATGATCTCCCCTTTCTCTTTTTACCTCCCCCCCAATCGTCTTTAATGCATTGCCTAGAAATCTATTTCTTATCTAATTTTACTAGATGGATCAACAGGGCTGAGAATGTAACCCTTTGTCATCTATAGAAATCTTTTTATCCCATAAAAATGATTAGATTTGATGCAATTAGGATTAGGAGGAGGTGGGGGGAGCCTAGGACAGTGTGCCTTGTCTACTGCTGTCTACTGACACATTAACAGCCTGTTTATTAACTGCTTTACATTTGGGCTACGAGCAGTGCATTCTTATGCCTGATAAGCCCAGAGACATGAACACGTGTGCCGATATGAAATGTGAGCCTCACTTTTTTTGGCTGTCCCCCTCCCACCTTTCTGCATATGAATCTAGGAGGAGGGCTTTAACTTGAAACAAAACACCAGCTGCTGGAAAAATGCATGTTTCCCTTTGCCACTTCTCTAGGTGGCGTCTTGTTGTTTGTACCTCATCTAGAGGGGAATATGCGAACACGGGTCTGCTCCTCTTCCCTGCTGCCCCCTTGTATTCCTTCGGATGGGTTTGAGGGGGTTTGCACTAGAGGCGAACGCGTGTGTCGCCTTCCTCCTTACCAGACCTGGGGTTGAATGGCTCATGCTCTTCTACCAACGCCACCCTGCGAGTCAGCTACGTGTTCACCTCGGATGTGTTCTTGGGGGAATTATGTCTTTAGTTTTGTGAGACAAGCTGCAACATTTTTTCCTCTCTGATGCTGTCAGAAAGAGAATACATATGGGTTATATCCTAAGGCATTTACAAGTGCACCTTCCATGTCCTCTCTGGCTTGCCTGCCTTTTCCCCTGGGGTTGCACTGCTCAGGCTGTGCTCACGTACCTTGTCTAAGGGTCTGACCTGGCACGAACACCAGTGGGTGCCTCCTGGTGCACAGAGCGCAATGGCATCAAAACAGAGAGGAACAAATCCCTCCTGAGTCAACAGGAAAACACGCCGGGGGTTCATGCGGAGCTCAGGGAAATGTTTCTGGTAGTGCAGAGCATCTGTATCTGCACGCATGCTGACCTCTCTTGCAGCTCCCGCTGCCCAACCTGCCCTGGCTCGGGGAGGTGGGGTGGCTGAGGACGTGGGGCTGGAGAGCCGCACAGGCTGTGAGGGGCACCCGAGTACCCTCCCCATTAGGCTGTTATAGTCCTTTACATGCATCTGTTTCAAAAATTGCTCTTCTGTCTTCACCCAAGAACACGTGAGGAAAACTCCTCCTGAGGCTCCCATTGCCTCTGTTTCCCTGTTTGATGTGAATAAAATAACTCCTGGCTGGGAGAGGGCAGGGTCTGAGTGCAAGCTAATACAGGGCTCAAACAAAACTGTGTAGAAACAAAGGAGTAGATTTATTGCAGGTCGTAGATATCAATTAATAAAATGAGGCTAAATAAATCTTAATTTGGCAAGATAAAAAGTTGATGTCCGTGTGTTCAGCCACCTTTACCTATTGCCTAAACTTTGCATATAGGGCTGTCACCCAGGCAGCATCTCCACGTGAGATGCATTAAGGTGTGTGCTAACGCTAAAGCTCTTCTCTGACACAAATCAAAGGACAAAATCCAGCCTTTGTTCCTCACAGTTGCCAGCAAGGTGAGAATATTTAATTTCTAAACATCTCTGTGTTACTTAATAACAGCGCAGTTATTTTTCCTGGGTTTGTTTGCCAATCACAAATAATCTCATAACGGCATAAATCACCAACCCTCTCTGCTTCTGCTGGTCATCTGCACTTAATTACAGATGTTTTATTAATAAATTGTTTCATGACTTTGTTTCAAGTTGCTACAAATAAGTTCAGAAATAAGTTTAACCATAGCAGCTGCGCACACCCCTATCTGTCACACAGTGCCTGCCTTGAAAATCAGATCCCAGCAGTTAGCAGGGCCCTGCTGCGTGGATGCTGGCGAGGGGACAGCTGCTGCGCACTGTGAACGCGCGAGCTGAGGCTGGCAGCGCTCGTGCCAAGAGCAGCCCTGATGCTGCTGACACGCCAGGTTCAGAGGTTAGGAGGCTGCTCCTGCAGGATACCAGGGAAACGCAATGTTATAGCCCTGTCCTCGCAAGGATTTATTTTAAGACTATTCTTATTTAACAACTGCCCTTTAAAAATCAGTTTCTGGGACCTTTGGAGACATTTTCCTGCCCAGAGTTTGCTCTGTCCCATGACCCAAACCTGTCCATGTCTGACACTAATGAAGTTTTACGTTGTTTTAGTGGCAAAGGAAAGACAAGGATTACTTATTCTGGCAAAGAAGGCTGAATATTGGCTATTACCTTTTTCTCAACAAGGAGGGGAAAGTCAAGCTGGCTCCGCTCCTTCCTCTGTAGCGGGCATTAGCAGCTGCCTGGGCAGTACTCCTCGACAGCTCTGGGGCTGCGGGTATTCAAAGTACAACTGTCCCTAGGATTTTACGTTCAGTGGGGTAAGGCTTGTGCTGTATTGGGGTGAGCCTGTATCAGGATCAATTCTTTATTTTTTTTTTTGTGAACTGAAGAGGTGCTTTTGTTGGACCATGGTAAATCTCTCGCATTCCCTTGAACAGAATGGGTGTGAGGGAGCCCAGCAGCCTATGTGAGCACCTGAGGATCAAGGCAGTAACTCTACAGTTTGGCACCAGCTTGCCTCTTTATCCCAGCAAAGCCATGGGATGGGGGATGAGCATGTATAGGAGCTGACGTTTATTAGCCTTACCTCTTACTAGAGGGGCGAATAGCCCCTTGTTATTAGGAGCAAAGCGGCGGTCCCCTTTCTGGGCACTGTGATCCAAGGCAGTAACCGTGACCTTGGTAACTTCAGCACGCGGGGCACATTTTGTGATTTACAACTAATACGTAGCCTTGCCAGTGCTTTCACAGCCCCTCCTTGTGCTCTAGATAGATAAGCCCAAATCCTTAATTTGAAATGCCAGTAGCAAGACCCTTGAAGAGTTTATGCAATGTCTTCCCGTCTCTCCTGCCCCACTGCAGCTCCTTCCCTTCAGGGAAGGTGAAGGCCCAGCCTAAAGACATCTTGGATTCTAAATGTGCGCATGTTGTGCCTCCCCCCTTGACTTCCAATTGAAAAAGATTACAAATAATGTTAAATAATATAGTTTATAACCTCAGGGCTGTTTTCAAAGGTGTATAGACCAGTTGTCAACAGGCAGAGAGGTAGGGAAGGGAAGGGAAATTATAGGCTGCACAAAAGAGGAAAGTAAAAGTGAAAGCTCCATAAAAGAAAGTGGAACTATTATGGAGCAAAATGCCAACTCATTACAAAACAGCCAAATAAGAGAGAAATACAGCTTTACCCGTAATAGCAGTTTACAAGGGAACATTGTATTGCAACATAACGGTGGTGCTATAATTTGCTCTAACAACTCCAATTATGCCTTTTATTGATTTGGCAACACATTTAATAGGAGTAGCCACACCTCTTGTGTTACAAATCATTAAAGGTGTTGAACAGTGTAATTTTAAAATTGTCCTTCTCCTACAGATGTCAGTGTGACAGCATAATTTCCCCTGATTTCTGCTATGTAAACAGTGCGTTACAGTAATTTCCCCCTTACAAAGCAGAAATGTTGTCAGCCTGGGTTTTTTTGTGCAGAAACATCCATTTAATATTTTCCCCCCAGTCTATTCTCCTAATTGCTGTTTTTTTCCCCTTTTTCCTCTTTCTTTTTTTCTTATCTTTGGAAAATAAACATTCTGTTTTGCCATCTTCTACAGCAACCTTAATTGCTACTTAAATCTTCAATATGCACTTAACATTGGGGAGGTAAAACCCTTTTGGTTCAATTCTGTTCCACTTCACTCAAGTAGCATTTCAAAGCTGGTTAAAAGCCACGGATCTCCTGGTAGCAATTTTGACAGGTGATCGCAATTCCAGTACCAGTTTCTTCGCAAAACTTGGAAAGCATCTTGGAAAAGAATCAAAACTTTTAAATTTTTGTTTTCTTCCCACTACAGAGGATCTAAATTTTGTATAGGCATCAGGGAGAAACTTTTCTCATGCTCAGAATAGGTATTTAGACAGACACAAGGCTTTGGCCTTTCTGCGCAGGACTGGCTCAGTGGCCAGGTCTGCCTTCCCTAGACCAAAAGTTCAGGAACGACAAGATGTGTGACAGGGCAGGACTTAACTGTTATGCTGCTTAAAAGCTGAGGGTGGTGGTTTGAGGTTCTTGCTAAGCTATGCAGAGACCTCTTCTCCTGGCCTTTGCTCCCACAGCCAGGGCGTGGAGTGAGCCAGGAGGATGCATTTTCCTGCTTGCAGCTTCAGCAGCCCTTTGGTCCCAAGGTAATGCGGCTGCAGGGCTGGTGGGGACCCGGGCAGACAAAGAATGTGTTTCCCTTCTCTCTTCAAGCACATGTAGGCGGTGACGTGTGTAAATGAACCTGACAAGCTCTTTGAAAAACAAATAGAGGCCACCAACCAAGCTTTTGGCACGCCAACATGCCACATGTTTACACCAAAAGTGCCACATTGCCCTGTTTGCCCGCTCCCAGCGCCTGGCCCCCGGGCAGCAGCAGAGCGGTGCCTGTCTGCATTTGTCTGACTCCAGCAAACTGTCTCATTAACAGCTGTGTGGAGAAGCGTGGGGGAGGGAAGGGGGGAGAAAAAACCCACCACCCTGAGGAGGGTGACACTTTTCACGCTGGAGTGAGTAAAGCAGCTCTCTGTCCTGCTGCTAGGGCTGACCCCCGTCCCACCCCATCTGGCAGCCCCAGAACAAAGCGCCGCAAGCCGGCCTGGCTGGGCTGACACCAACCACGCACCCAGCTGCGGATGGGCGGCCGGGTCTGCCGAGAGGCGCTTTGCGACATTTCACACGTGCCTGTGTCCTGAGGCGCCAGACAGAGCTGCCGGGATCCCCCCTTCCTCGGCCGCCTCGCGTTGATTCGGGTTAAGGCACGGTATCTATGAACATCCCAGCCAAGGGTGGTGGTGGTCACTGCTGCAGGAGAGAAGGTCCCATCAGTTGGGCAAGGGAGGGTGCAGCCACCATCACCATAAGCAAGAGACTGACCCACGCCCATGGGCTTTGCTCTGCTGCCAACATTAGTGGGGTGCCTTGGTGCTGGAGGCGGCGCAGGGCTGTCTGGGCGTGAGAAGCTCAGAGTTTGGAAGGCTTTGGTTTTTGGCCATCCCAGCCACGCATGGATGCTGGGCTGTGGCACATGGAAGCACTTCAACATCTGGAAGGCTTTCTAGCCAAGAGGGCTGGATCGCAGCAGTCATTGCCAAGCAATCTGCAGGTGCATGAAGAAAAACAATGTCTGGTGTTTGCCAAACAAAACCCTCTATAATTATCACCCATGCCTGTCGATCTTGAATTAAACCGGAAGCTGTAGCTTTGGCTTCAATAGAATCTGGGTAAATAATTAACTAAGAGTAACTTTATTGGATTAATTTAAACTTGTTTGTGGAAAGTTGGTGAGCAAAGCCACTCCTGTTTTTCTCAGATGCGTGAAAGCATTTCTAAGTACCTCCTGGGAAGAGGCTGGTAGGCAGTGGAGCGTTGCTTGGGGGTTACACTGGCCCTTCTGCAGGGCAGGAGCAGGGTCAGGTTTCTGGCACCACCGCTGCATTTCTGTGACTCAGAAATTGCTTTTTCAGAAGTTTTCTGTAGATCCTTGTACAAAATATACTTGCTTATGCAAATGTCCATCAGGGTGGGGATGGAAAAGGACCGGGGAGGGGGGAAGCATTAGCGAGGACTAGAGAAAACTGTTTAAAAAACAAGGAAGTCCCAAGCCTGATTGCAGAAGCAGGGGAGGACGTGGTGCTGGCTGCCTGTCCTGGGTGAGCTGGAGGGACAAGGTGTGTGTCGCTGGCACTGCCATCTCGTGCTTCTCCTTCTGGAGAGCTTTGGTTCATCGCAGGATTGCTGATGAGTGAAAAACCAGCTGAGCCTCTGGCTGCTGAGCACATCGCAGGTGACAAAAAGCTGGAGCAGGGAGGAGCGTGTTTTGAAGAACTAAAAGCAGATGAGCTTTGTAACTGTCTCATGTATCTCGTGTTGGATAAGGGGACTGACGCACTGAGCAGATGAATAATTTACCGGGGAAGACAGTGGCAAAATTAAAATATTCTCAGAGGGCGTTAAACTATTGCTTCTTCTATGAAGTTTGGCTGTGCTAAAAAAGCTAAATACAATGGGCTTTCACCCCTTTTAGCAAACAACGTGCAAGTCCCCCCGGGCCCAGCGGTGTCTGTGAAAGGAGAGCGGGCTGGGTGCTGGAGGGAGAGGCGCAGCCGGGGCGGGAAACAGCGGCGTGGTCTGTGCTGGGACTCAGGCTGACGTGGGGCTCCGAGCGTGGTGTTAACTCCAAGCTTTTCTGGGAAGGAAATTTGTTTTGCTAGAACTAATCATTCGCATGCATTTTTCATTAGCGTTATTATCCCAAAGAAAGGCTGCTGTAAAGTGCTTGCAAGGAGAAGAGATATTTGCTACCTCTAGGGGAATTTTACAAAGAGAGAAGGAAGGAGGGGAGCAGAGCTGCATAGCAGCTCCTGTTGGTATTCTGGTGTGATGCTTCTCAACTGATCTTCCCAATCAGTTCAGACTTAATACCAAAGCCTGCTCAAATATACAAATCGTAAGGGAAGATTTCAGAGGGTTTATGTAGCTTGGTTTGCCTAGGTCTTCTCTGGATGGAAGTTGTGAATTATTTCCCTCTTCCTGGTTTTATACAACTGTTAACAGTAAAAATTATTCCACTTTTCTACATGCCGGCCTCTCAGTTGTTTGTGGGGTTTGTGTGGGATGTGCCAGCCGTGTGCGGATGAAAAGGGAATCCAGGAGGTCTCCTCTGTGACTGCTTTAATGGAAGTAGAAAGCAGGAGCACAGTACAACTGTCTTTTTTTTTTTTTTTAATTAATACATCCTCCTTCAGGATAGTCAGAAGATCCAGGTGCCTTTTTAAACTACCCTGGGAGAGTAGAAATGGGGTGGCAGACACTGAGGGGACTATGAGCGTCTCTGACCAGAGGGACTTGGGCGTCAAGTGAGGTGGGTATACAACAGGGTGATAAACGGGAAGAATATGTCCGGCTGGGTATGGATATTGAATTCCCACCGCCGGGACCCAGCACCGCTTGCCTAGTGCAGCAGCTTCTGCAAGCGCTGTGGGAGCCCGAGCGGCGATCAGCTGAGGAGAGGTCCCCAGGAGGGGAGAGGACAAGATGGATACACAGCATAGTTTCTCTATAAATGTATAGCACAACACAGATAATTTAAAAATAAGAAAAAATTCTCTTGGCTTAGCGAGGAATCTTTACCTCAGCGCGGCTATAAAACAAATTAGCTGTGATGTAAACACGAGGCTTGGAGAGGCTGCAGCTGTGATTGCTGGTGGAAGGATGTAGAAAGTAAGGTGATTCCTCTTTTGATAACAGTTTTGGTTCCGTTTAAGTTGGAGATCAGATGCTCTCCAGTAAAGATATAAATTATAAAGGCACTAAACTTCAGTACCAATAAGCTCCGCAAATTTATTTGCATTTGTCATCTAGCAGTTTCATTTACAGTGAAGAAACTTCCATTGTGGATCAGATCTTTTTAATATTTCCTCATAACTTCCCAGTGACAATCAGTTTTTCCATTAGGAGAGATCAGACACATAAGTAATACTGAGAGAGCTACATGAATACCAAGTCATTCATTAGGAGCAATGCCACTGCTATGAATGCTGAGTGAATAGACGGTGAGGGGACACTGAAAATTAAAGGTTACTCTAGGTTCATTAACTTCTGCACTCCTTTCTAAAACAAAACCTTGGGTGAGAGCAGCCTTTGACTCCTAAACAGGATCTCCTTGTCCCACAATTTAAAAAATATTAACATCATTTAACTATTTCCCCTTTCTGTTTAATATATGCAAGAAAAAAAAGTGTTTGAATTAATGTTCATTGAAGTGACGAGCGCACAGAGCTGCGCGTGTGAACATCTGCTTTGCTTTCCTTTCACTGTGAAGCCTTTCTTAACGTACCTCTGGCCTGATATGCAGCACCTTTTCCTGGCATTAATTAGCCATGAGGACTTTCTGGCTCCTGGGGCCAGAAGCAGGTCCATCCTGCTCCAGCTGGCAGCAGGAGACTGCGATGCTCCCGGACGGGTTGCACTTTCTGTCACTACCCCGTGCCCTGGGGCGGCCAGGTGCCGTGTCCCGCAGTGCCAAAGTGGCTCCCGCTTGGCTTGTCATAGTATCCAGGGAGGAACAAACCTCCCCATCACCTGCTCGCTTGCTCCGGCATCGCTGTCTGGTTGCTGCGGGGTGGGACGGCATGGATGCCTGCCTCCCGTGCCTGCAGGTGAGCAGCCGGCAGGGCTTGTGGGTTATCAGCTCTAAATGCCAGTCTTGATTCTCAAACGAGGATCCTGAGCACTGCATCCTAATCCCTCTCTTGACCTCCTTGGAAGTGTTTAAAATCAACCCGTGGTAGTATATACGGAACAGCAGTCAGTCTAATGCAGCCGTTAATATCATGTAATGGTTGGATAACAGGTCCTCAGTGTTGAAATCTAACGTTTTTAACTGAAAAACGCTTTCGTCTCTGCTCTGCTCACGTACTTAACCAAATAGGCAGAATCCTCTCCTCGGAGCAGTGGATGAGGCTACTTCAAACAGTGTTTCTAAAGCCCTTGGTAATTCCTGGATGGAGATATGAGAGGGTATCTCTCAGCAGCTCACTCTAAAGCTGGAAATAATAATTCTTTTTTACAAAGTCTTATGTTTCTACTGTTTTATTCTGATTTCCTGTTAGTGTGCACGATCTGTCGTTAGCTAAACAAAAAAATTAAACAGAAAGTAGTTTGGTACCAAAAGTAGCTTCTCTCTGCTGCAGTCTTAAAGGCAGCAGATGCAATACGTGGGATAAGGCCTGCTACAGGGGCTGATATGTGGTGGTGGTGGATGTAGACCCTGCAGGGAAAATGTCATTTGGGTGATCAGAAAGAGCAAGTGCTCTCCACGATTTTTCATCCTAGGCACCATAACAGTTGTGGCTTCCTGGGCTGGTTTTTTTAGGCCCTTTTTTTTTTTGTTATTATCCTGTAAATGTCGCTCATGTATGAATGATATTGATGGGTGACGTGCTGACTGGGTAAGGACCAACAGACATAAATGGAGTCTTTACATACAGATTGCTACATGGGAGGAACAACCGCAGTCCAGCCTGTGATTTAGTTCATTTGTTAATCCCAGACAATTATTATATGAAAGATGTGGCCACTTTGGTGATGGAGGAGTGACTATTAATTTCTGAGACAGGAGCTTTTGTTTGGAGGGTAGCAGTAAAGGTGCTGTGTAAATGGTCTTAAGGGAAATCTGATGCTGAAGTTGCCTTGATGTTGTTTGCCTCTTCCTCTGGACCCTTGTTTTTCTGGAGTTGCTTGTTTGGTTGTGCTTGTCCATCTTGATTCGGTCTCCAGAGCTTAAGCCTTGGTTTAGGAAAGCTCCAAATCTGTCTACATCTGTCTCCCTCTAGCTCAGTGTTAAGCACATCCTTAAGTTCGTTTCCTTCCCCTGGGGCACGTACAGTATGGCTGGGAAGCCCCCAGATGTTGGATGCTGCGGAAGATGCTCTCTGGGTGGAGGTGACTTTCAAAGGTACTGCAGGTGGGGTGGTGCAGACAAGGTCAAAGCTACTTCCCCCTGTACCCAAGAGTCTCCACTACCACCACCTTCTTATGGAGGTGGAGGAAATATTTCACCAGCCCCATCGCACACCATGCGGGCAAGTGGCTGGGCTCAGGTGCTGCATTCCCTCCCACCTGGCCCCTGTACACAAATTTCCCCAGCTTCCCAGGCTATGGACCTCCTGACTCGCCTGCGTGGCACAGAGCGAGGTACAACCATGTCGTACCTTTGTTGCAGAGCCTGAATCCATGTTCCTGCAGGGAGGGGGGAAGAAGCCTCATATATTATTCTCCCCCCATGGGTTAATCTGTTTAGCTTTTTAACCTGTGAGCCAAAGGAATTCTCCACCACCAACAATGGGAAGGTTTAGAGCTGGGAATGGGGGAGGTGGAGAGGAGAGAGGATGGGGAAAACGTCTGGGAGGTGGGGCGGGCTGGTGAGATAAAACATCCTCCTGAATTTCTGGCTTGGAAAATTATGCTGGTGGTGGAAGGCAAGAGGTTAAACTGAGGCAGAAAAGTTTTGTGTCAGCCCTTTTTGATTTCTCCCTTCTACAATTGCCACCTCCTTTTCTCTCCTTTCTCCCCCCGCCCCACCAATACGGTACCCCCTCCCCGTTTGGAAGGAAGGAGGTTTGCTGTCTTTGTATTTTAACTGTAGCAAAAAGATTAAATTGTTTACGAGCTGCGAGCCCTGGCTGCCTGGATGAGCTGGGAGAGACAAAGATAGACAGTCTAATTCTCCGGTGTACTTTGTGCTTCCGTCCCCCTGCGCTGCCACTAATTCTTTTATCTGGCCCCAACACTCCAGGCATTATGTGCATTCATAAAAAAAAAAAAAAAAACCTAAAAAAAAAAACCCACCCTAACTGAAGCAGGCAAAATTACTGTTCTCTTCGCTTTACCTCTGATAACAATCTCTTGAATACTGATTACTTTTTTTTTCCCCAACACAAAGCGACCAACACAAGTTGGTCTTTAACCCTTTATCTTTAGCAAGCAGAAAGACACGAGGAACATCTTACTCAGTTGGAAAAAAAAATAGCATACAGAAGAATTACTGTTATCTCCTAGCCAGAAGAGGAACAGCAGAGATAAGAAAAGCCTGAAGAATTAAAAGGAACGTTGCATTTGGGCTGTAAATTCGTGCTGAAGCTGGTTCTATTTGTCTGTCACTAGGGTTCATAATTTTTCGAGGTTGTTTTGATAGACTTATTGTGAAGACTGCATAGAAAACTCATCAGCATTTGTTGCCTCTGAGCATTATTGTCAGTGGTAACCGCATGGTTATAGACTGGAGGAAGATAATGGTTGAAGTATAAAGGAGATAAAGGCAAAACCTCTTCTCATTAAGGGCTATCTCCACCTCTGCAGACTCTACAGTATTGAGTGACTGGCGCTAGTGTGTTGGGCATAAATTATAGCAAAAAAACTAAAGGCAGCATCATTATTTCGAAAAAGTTATAATGACATGCCACAAGCTTAAGACCTATTTACTCCAAAGACTGACAATAAATACAGAGAGAGCTTACTGTGCAGTGACCAGTGCTGCCTTCCTATCGATTGTACCCCCGTGCACATCTGTCTGCAGGTAGGCTGCTCCAAAAAGCAGCATGGCCCTCGCCACGCCGCGGAGGGGATCAGCTCCACCCTCTCTTGCACGTACAAACCCCAAAGCCCGATTGTCTTCCCGCTGAGTAACACCCCGATGGAGGCCACGGAAAGGCCTCATCTTCACCTCAAATCTCGGGAGCAAAAACGTCATTTTTGTTTGAATTTCAACTTCTGTTTTGGGAAAACCCACCCTGGGCAGAGCTTTGCCTGGAGGGTTGTGCTGAGATGGTGCAGAGTGGGACAGGAGAGCGCGAGTCTGTCCCGTGCTGGTGTCTTCATTGGTGCCGTTGCATTGCTTCCCTGCCCTTTCGTTTTTTTTTTTTTTTTTTTTTTTTCCAGATTGCTGTACTGCAAAGGGATAAAAGTCTCTTTTCGGTTGCTCTTTCTAGGTGCTGCTTTTTTCCCTTTTCATCCTCAGCTGCCTCTACAGTTTGATCTTTTTATCTTCAGTATGGTGGGGGAAGAATTATGTTCAAATTCAAGCCAGGTCTACAGCAGATAAAGCACACTCCTTAAGTTGTTGTTACTAGGCAAGCTTGTAACAAACACTCTGTACACCTGTAACGCTGATTATCTAGAGCTTTCACAGGTACTTTTTAAATTGGAATTAGTTTCCAATGTCCCTCTGAGGAGGAGTTTTTGCAGTTGGAGAAACTGAGGCCCAGAAGCTGGGTGAAGCTGTGAAGATTTGCTCACAATGCCTCGCTTTGCCAGAGCCCGGTCCCAAAGCCCTGCTTTAAAAACTAAACCAAGTGCCTTTTTAGTGATTGTGCTGGATTAGTGGCCCTAGAGCCTCCTAATCTGCTATCCATATGGCACGTGCAGGGCAAGGATCTACCCACTGATCTTCCATTGTATTTTAAGGCTGATTAGATGGGACAGTCCCCTGAGATCAAAACCCAGTATAGTCTCCCCAACCTGTTCGTTTTAGATTTGCTACTACGGTGCCCAAAAGGATGCAGCTGCCCTTGCTGCTTCTCGTCCCTCTGCCCCGTGGACCACAAAGTGCTGTCCTCTGTGGTCAGAGCCCACTGAACGCTCTCATCACATTGTGGAATTCATACAAATCTTCTGTTGTCCTTGTAGGATGGTTTGGTGGGAAGGAGGAGCGGTCACTGTGACAACTGCTCAGCCCCTGGCAACGGGGCAGTCGTGGCACGACAGGACAGGGCAGCAGCTCGCTGGGGTCTCTTGGAAGTGCTCTGGCATTGCAGACTTCCTAGGAGCTCTGCGGGCATCGCTGCTGAAGCACCAGCTGTGCATCTTGGCACTCTTGTGCGAGGGTGTAGAGCTGGTCTGTACGGTCCTGACAAAGTGCATCTCGCGTTGTGGGGAGAGGAAGGAAGCCACTGCTATTTCTCCAGCTGTGCCTGGAAGGCAAGGCACATGATAGCCCTGGTATTTGTTGTTTAATCAGGTACGATCAAGCAGATGCCTAGCAGCATATTGACTCCATCTATAATTCTGGAAGAAAATTGTGAGGAAATGTGAATTCTGGTTTCATTTCTGAAGCTTCCCAGTGAAATAGTGCCTAGTCCGCAGGGAGATAAGAAGAGCAATAAGGCTGTTGCACTTGATTTGGAGGTTGTTCTGCTGTTGCCACCAACTTATTGATAATTTTGTGTCTCACTACAAATCAAGGCAGGCTGAAGAGTTGGTTGTTGATATCTGGTCTGTGTTCCCGGCTTCAGCTTTGTCACCGGCACTGAAATTTGATCATGGGTTTGGTCTCCAGTTTGAAAGCAAAGTTGTGCAAGCTCTTTCTGACAAACCTGGGGTCAAAACAAAGGGGAAGTTGAATATTTGCCCTGATTTTGGGGATGGTGTTGGTTTTGGGCTAAGTGACGGTGTGGGGCGTTGCAGCTAGTGAGCCTGAAGATGTTGGGATCAGGGCCCTATCGAGGCCGGTGGGCAGCGTTCTCCACTGGGCAGACACCGCTTGTGGAGGTAGACGTGCAATTAGATGAGGATGCAGGTATTTGGGTAAGAATGAAGGGAAGCTCAGAAATTTCCTTGTGATGCCGTTCCCGGGATGATTGGCAGCCAGAGGAGAGGAGGTTGCTCTGTAGATATAGTGTTCGTCTCTCTGTCCTGAGTGGGCTTTCTAGATTGGTGATAACCCCAGGGTTGGCTGAAGAAATGTCACTCTAAATACAGGTATCGACCTCAGTAGAAATATTTTCATTTTATAGTGTGAAATGCCAACAACGATATCTACCTGACGGCTCACAGATTATAATATCTGTTCCTTACCAACGTGGGTACAAGCCTTCCATTCAGGCTTACAATAAATACAAACACGGGTTGCAGTAATATTTCATTCTTGATGGCATAGCCGTGGGTTTTGATTATATAAATCAAGCTTTAGAAAAGGAATACAGCTTTGTGACTGACTGAATAAATAAGTAAATGCAAATGTAAAAGTCCTTACAAATAATAATAAAACCCACAGCTTTCGAATGGACATTCAGGATCAACTAGAAAACATTGCACTCTTGGTGTGAATAGGAGAAATCAGTTGGGTGCAGCATGCAGGCGGGTTCCTGATAAACTAATGCTCCTTCACACAATTTACAATCCAACTGAATTCATTTGCATGACAAAATTGGCTCGGGTATTCATGTGTTGCAGCAAGACAAGTGTAACATTACAAAGAACAAGTAACCATGGGGAAGGTTAATGCAGACAATAAGGAAATACAATGACATGAATCGGGTTCTTCTTTTGCCAACCTTTTATCTGAAATAGAAAAATAACAAGCTCACCCACCCCCCCCCATTCCTTCCTGGGAATAAAAGAGTTGTTTTATGGAAAGGGGGGGAGGGAGAAAATGTGCAAAGTTGGCAAATAGGATCTGTAATTTCCCTTTTTCTGCCTCATGGATTTGAAACGTGCGTGTGCAAGGAAGGTGGGAGAGACGAAGGACAGGGTATTGTTATTTTGGAGTAGGCGAGCAGGTTGATGTGACATACAGCCAAATGGAGTCGATTCATCGGTGAAGGACACGTGGCTGGTAGCTGTAGTTAAATGGCCCAGGTTGTTCACTGCCGTTGTGTCAAATCCCATCCTCTTGTGGCAGAAAATTTGAGCTCTGCCAGCTCAGGTGTAGCTCGACTGGAATGAGCTTTGCAGGACATGAGGTGCTAACTTCTCTGGCAGACCTGGTGCGTGTCCTAACGGCACTCGGAAGGTGCTGAGCAATTTTTGCAACTCGGAGTTATTTGGATACCTGTATGCGAGTGGGTGTCTTCTGAAGATCACATTCCCAGCTGGCCTCTCAGTACTTGAAAATCCAGATTACTGTATAGGCTTCTCTGAAGGCATAAGATTTTTTTTTTTCCCATGTAAGTGCACGTGAGAGTACTCTGCCGTTAGGCACGTGACGCTTGGCGATAACGTATTCAGGGTTTCATTTGGAATGAGGTGGACAGAATTCTTCATTGGAACCTGGAAGTATATTATTATGTTTTCTAGTTAAATTAATACTTTAAAAAAAACCCCAACCTCTACAGGGTAGAGAATGTGTTAATTGTTCCCAGGCATTTTGGTGGTTAGTTTTACTTTGCAGCTTAGTGTTCTGAGGACTCTCCCTTAAGGCTCCAAGTGTAGTTTATTCTCCAAAAAAGGCAATTTCAGTGGGTATCAAGCTATGCAGAAATAAGCTTAGGCATCATCTTGCCTAATGTGAGCACTTGAAAAGTTTGGCAGCTGGGGTGGGCTGCTCGTCTTGATTTCTCCTCTAATTACTGGTGGACAGTCTCGATTTGTCTCACTTGTCCTGCACCCCTGTCTTTGAGTGGGATGAATCTCTGCTCTCGCAGGGTCTCTGTTCGATGCACAGCCCGCACAGCCAACGTGGGGCTGCAGGCTTGCAAGGCTACCCTGGTGCCACTGGTCTGGGAACTTGCATCTGCCTCTCCTTCATGGGAGCACAGTTTGCTGCACACTGAAATGGTTTTGGTGCCTCTCGGGTCGAAGAGCTGCCTGGAGAGCCAGGGTTGGAAGAGAGCTGAGGGTCAGCCTTGGAGGGCTTCCCCTGGGCTCAGAGAAGTCTCTGCTCCTGGCCACTGTGGTCTGACACTGCCTTTAGCTCACAACTTCACTTAGGGTTGCTAGCGCTGCACAACCCTCTTGCAGCAGGAGAGGCTATGTTAAGTGCAAATTCTAATTATTCCAGCCCAGAATTGCTAGGAGAGAAGAGCTGTGCTGGCTAATTGGCTAAACGCTTAGTGCATGGGGGAAGCTGTCTGGGAACAAGGACCATGTCACTCTCTGCAAGCAGACGGTGTCGGTTTCCTCATTGTTCTCGAGCTGGAGTGCTGAGCTCCCTTTCCAGCCAGGATTAGAAGCTCTGACACAGGCGCTCACTAAGTACGAGGGCCCCTCTTTAGATCAGCTTTGCTCAGCGACACAGCAGGCTTGTCCCTCAATTGCCATCTGCAACAAATCTGTAACAAGTTGACAAACGACTAATTTTAATTTAATCTTTCAGTTTCCAACTTAATGATGAAAAAAAAAAATATCCAGGGGAAGGAAGTGCTCACCCGCATCTTTCCTTCACACCGTTCACTCAATGGGGGAGTTTCAGTGCAAAAATGGTTAGGAGCGCAATAAGGGCCTTACATTTTTGAATTAAATTTAACCCCGGGGTGCCACTGCTTCAGAGCCTTTGGAGGCAGAGTTGTAAATCATGGCAGCAGATTCTGCTTCTGATGAGCACTTCCCATCATGATGACATTTAAACTATTAATTAATTAGGAGAGAGCAAGATGAGAAGATTTGGAATTCTCCCCTTTGGATAATTACTGTCGAACACATTTGTTACTGTAATGAACGAACAGGATGTGACTTCAGCCAGCACGTTCTCCCTGCATGTGTGTGTGTGTTCACATCATTATTTTAGCCCGCCTTAAAAGGAGAAAGAGAATATTTTTTTCCTTGCGACCGCAAATAGGGGTCATTTGTGTTTTTAGCATTTTGGCAAAGCTGTAGTTGGGAAGGAGGAGATAAATGCGAGTGAGCCTGACCATCAGATATGCCGAGACCCAGGGCCCGGCATGTCCTCACAGTGCAAATCCAACTTGTGACTTCCCGTTGGGCGGCTTTAGGCCATTCGTCCTCTTACCGAGCCCGTCAAAGCTGGTGGCAGCCCTCCTCTGGAAACTTGCTTTGAGAAGAGGTCCTGAGTCAGGCACACACAGTGGAGCCTTCTGGGGCACGGGCTGTGCCGTGGGAGCCTGCGTATCCTGGTGGTCCCTAGGCACGCTGCTGGCCCGGTGGAGATGCCTTCCATAAACCTTGGAGGGAGCTGTGAAGCAAACGCTGTCAGAGACTGAACCATGACATCCGAGATCCCCTTTAGCTTTGCCTGTGCTGGGAGCTGTGCTAAAACACTGGTGGAGCTTTTGTAAAGGCAAAGCTGTCCTCCTCGCCTTCTGTTGAGCCCCAGTCAGCAACTAAACACCACGCAGCTGCTCGCTGACTCCCCTCACCCCTGTGGGATGGGGGAGAGAATCGGAAGAGCAAAAGCAGAAAAAAACTTGTGGGTTGAGATAAGAACAGTTTAATAATTAGAATAAAATAATAATGTTAATAACTATTGATAATATAATAAAAAGGAAATGGGGGAAAAACAGAAACACAAATTATACAACCGCTCACCACCCGCCAACTGATGCTGCCGGTCCCCGAGACGCAATTGCTGCCTCTCTCCCCCGGCCAGCTCCTCCCAGGTCACATACTGGGCGTGACGTTACATGACATGGAATATCCCTTTGGCCAGCTTGAATCCACTCTCTTAGCTGTGCTCCCTCCCCTCCCAGCTTCTTGTGCACCGGGCAGGTCATGGGAAGCTGGGAAAGTCCTTGACTAGTACAAGCACTGCCCAGCAACAACCAAAACATCGGTGTGTTATCAACACTGTTCTCATACTAAGTCCAAAGCACAGCACTACGCCAGTTGCAGTAAGGAAAATTAACTCCCTCCCAGCTAAAACCGTGCCGGCTTCCCTGGTTTTCCCCAGTTCCACAGGATTTTGCCGTCTCTAAAAGCAGAGTCACTCCTTCCTTATGGCATCTCTGCTTCCCGCTAGCAGAGATCCTTGTTTACGTCTCTAGTCTTAATATGCCCTTTTGCAGATAATCAGTCTTGCTTGGCAGGATCAATTAAAATGAATTGGGGATGCTCCACATGCCTTGGTCTGGAAATTTAACTCCAGTTGTATTCCCACGTCTAAACCTACGTTTGCAGAACTCCTGGGCTAGATTATCACCATCTCCAGCGACTGTAACAGCACTAACAATTCAACAAAAGGAGTATGTTGTTCATATTGACTCTTAAAGGGTAGTTATTAATTACAGTCAACAGTAACATGAAAGGTTTAGGCAGAACCTCCTTACAGAGGACATTGGCTATGAGAGCATTAGCAAGAGGCTTTGCGTCATGTAGGTTTGTCATCATCTAAACACCTTTCCACCCGCAGCACCGGGACACTACAGGGTGTCCAAATGGGTGAAGTGAGAACCTGCAGCACTGGGGAACCTGGGGCTGCTCGTGTTGGGCTGGGGTGCCCTCTGCAGCAACCCCTTGATGCCCTGAGATGGAGAGCCCCTGGGTGAGCTGGTGCTGTGCTTTGGGTCGCTGGAGCTCCCCGAGGGCCTCCGGGCACTCTGGGCGCCTAGTTTTCCACAGGAGAGTGCTCTCTCGCTGTCTTTAGCTGCAACGGCTGGCCCTAGAGGATTATCCTCAGGCAAACTGATGACTTTTTGGCAGAGAAACATCTACATTTCTTATTTTAAGTGGAATTGTCTCTAGGTACTTCTTTTTCATCTTACTCATTTTAACCTTCCAAAGAGAGTTTTTTTTTCTCCTGGATGTTTCCATGACCTATTGATATTTTTCCATTTAAATGTCTCTGTTCAAAGTTGTCATGGTGATTCTTTGGTGTCCTACATGAAGCGAGTTTGGGCTCCCTCTAAATTCCTGGTGTATAAATATCCACCTTGAAAGAACTGCTATGCTTTAACCTGAATACGTGCTGTCTACATCTCCGAGGGCTCCGACCTTCAGGGCTGCTCTCACCAGTGCGGACTCTGCTCAGTGATCAGGGAAATAGGGATGTGGATGACTTGAATTTTTTTTATTTGCCAAATCTTCCTTAATTGCTGCTGCTGTTCTGGAGCAGAGAGTTGAGCCTGGTCATTAGGTCTAGCCCAGCCACGTGCAGGGCTGTGCAGGATTTTGCTAGAGGAGGGTTATTTTCCAGTGCCCTTGACTTGACAAAGGCAAACCTTTTGCGTGGAGCTGAGGGGATGCAGGGCTGTTAGCCGCGTTTGCATCACTGCGTACCCCATGGCAAGATTGGCAGAGCTGCCATTTAGCCTCTTGTGAATGTTTCCTGTAAAACAAAAGCCCTTGTGCGTACGGGAGCATCCGTGGCATTGCAGGCTACGGCACCGCTTTGCTCGTGGTTGGTAAACATCTACCCAGATGGGACACGAGCGGCTCTGCTCTGCCTGCTCCGGCAGGATCCGGCTCCTTCCTTCGGCCCTCCAGTGAACTCACAATTATTGCTCCTATAGCCTGGGGGAGACACTGGAGATCGTGGGGATCTGCTGCCTCTGAGCTTCATGTAGTAGGTAGAGGCACGTTAAAAACTGATCCCATATCAGGAAAGCAGAAACGGGTATGTTGGGCTTTGGTAGGTGGATTTTCACAGGAATTGGGCTGCTTTAAGGTCCACAGTCATCCTCAGTAGGTAGAAAACGTCATGGAAGTCACTATAATGGAAAAGACAATCTGCAGCTATTTCATGGTAACTAAATGTGTGGATTTTAATATGAAATATCGTTGTCATAAGAATGTTTTCCTTTTTCATCAGAACCTTTAACTTGGGACACTGATTTTTTTCATAGGCAAGCTGTAGACCTTTTACTGTGAAAAACAGAAATGCTGCTTTCTTTTCTGAAAAATCAGATACTTTTCCCAGTAGGAAAGAAATATTCTTAATGTACTCTTGCAGGAGAACGACAGAAAAATTTACAGGGTGTTTTTGTCTTTGTTTTGGGTTGTTTTTTTTCTCCATAGGGATTCAGAGCAAAAGGTTCTGGCTTTGCTCTTAATTCTGGAAAATCCAAACAAAAACATTACCAAGCCCTTAAATGACATCGCTTTTATTTCCTCCAAGTATGACTCGTAAATTATTTTGCAGCTCTGCTCTCCCACATCTCTCTGTCATTCCAAGTAGTTTAGGACAGTAAGAGTTGGTGGTTCCCTTAGTCACACCTCGAGCAGAACAGCCTCTTTGTTCTCACCTTCGCTGCAGGCTCAGCAGCCGCGCTGTGCCAGGGGCCTGCGGGTAGCTGGGGTGAGCGCGGCTGGGAGTGACGGGCTCTGGGAGCTGAATGCCCCAATTCTGCTCCCAGATGTGTTTTATAATGAATGAGTTTAATTGCATACCTCTGCCAGTGCCCACGCGAGAGACAGGGACCCAAAATGAGACAGACAGACAGACACGCTCAGACATGCACACCCACAGGGAAATTAATACTGGAGGAAAGGTCATCACAAGGTGGGATTTATTTTATTTAATGCTAAGTATTTTTTTGCTTTTGATTTTAAGTTCTAGTCATTTTTAAAAATTATTTTTAATTCATAATTAATTTGACAGAAAATATTGAGCTGTGTGTGGAAAGGGCTAAAACTTGAATCTAAATTGAAGAACATTGGAGGGGTATGGTAGAATTAATTTGTTTGTGCTCTGGTTATCAGCAAAGATGATGCGAGAAACCTTTGGAGACAGATAAATGCTTCATATGTGAGTCAGAAAACATACAATCACTCAGCAACAATCATCGTTCTGGAGATTCTAGATAATCCGTGCTTCAAAGCAAAACCTGTGTTTTGGAATATTCATTCTCTGATATTCAAACATCCAACTTTGTTCTTCTAATTATTATTATTCTTTTGATGTTATATCAGACAAGTGCCATAAGGGTCTTAAAAAGGGCAAAATAATTATTTCCTTTATATCTTAATACCCATGTGATGCAGAGGCTTTGGTGGAGAAAGGAGCGTTTTTTTGACAAATCCAAAGGCGGAAACTTGGCAACATGGTATAGTTGAGTGTAACCATAAATAAAACCCTGTGTGAATTCCCCCTTGGAGACACTACAGATCTATTGAACAGGGCACCCTCTCTATAAAAATTGTTCTTGAGAGGTAATAGCAAGCTATACATTATGAAAAAATATAGCACAGGGATTTGCTGTACTTGGAGCAAAACTATGAGAAAAATGGTGGGAGGTAATAAGGGATTGTCGTTCCATCCCATTAGAAATGTGTTTTATTCCAGACACCCAGATTTTATCTTCCCGCTGCACCTGAATTAGAAATGAAACTGCCAACTTTCTAGGATGTGCAAGAATCCACACAGTAATGTGTTTTCTTTTTTCTTTTTTTCCTGCTTTCCTTTTCTTTTGGGGAAGCTAATTAGGGCAAACGTAGATAAAACACACTGTGTGTTATGAGCTTGTAAATAACGGAAAAGGGTTTCCTTAGGAAATTAGCACTAGGACATACAGGAAGCTATGAAATCAAATGCTACAAATATATACTGTATTCTCTACATAGATTAAAATAATAAAAAAAAACCTCTAAAACCAGTCATATACAGAAGGGAATCCTCCAGGATTTGACTGGCACAATCCTTTAAAAGAAGAAGTTCAGTAAAAAAAAATCCACTCATTTCTAAAGAAATTTCCCAGATTAGATTTGTAAATCAAAAACCAATATATAACATGCAAGAATTGATCTGTTTTATATTCCTCAGTTACATTTTTGTGAAGCACATTTAGAAGATTTAGAACGTATTTGCGCCTGCTGGTTGAGCCATTATATGCTTGAGTTCATACATCTATTTGTGAGGCTATAAAACAGGCATCGACTACCCATGTAAATTGTGTTCTCCACAATAAATTATATGCATACTTGCAAAAATACATAACTGCTGTTGGTTGGCTTACGTAGACTGAATACTAATGATGTTTAAAGTTGTATTGTCCCTCTTCTCGGGCCTAATTTAGCCTCTACATCAAAAATTATGTAGGAAAAAACACTTTATCCTCTCACTGAGAAATAAAATGGCACTTACGGGCATCCACATATCTTTCTTTTATGAAACGCCACCATTTTCATACTAATTTTAGCTGCATAGGGTTCATGGAAAAGTCTGTCTCATGCAAACCTCTTAGGAGACTTCAGTGTGTATATACATACACAGCTATAAAAAAATGTATTTTTGTGAGGTTTATATAAATGAATTGGGGCTTGTGCACGTGATGCATGCTCACAGATAGTATAATCCTTTATGATACTCAGAGTATTTTTAATTCCTAAAGTTCAGAGAGTTTTTTTTAATCGTACCCCAGGGGTTTAGTGCAGTACCACGAAATCCTTGAACAAACTGGAAGCCCCGTGAAGCAACACGCAAATGTTGTGCATCTTCCTTTCCCCTCTACCCATGAAGGCACCATGGGGTTAATTAATTGTTTTTGCTCATATTTTAATTGTCTTAAGAGCTGTGAAATGTGCCTCCTCTCACAAAGGAGTTGGGGCTGACCCTGACTTCACCATTTTGGGTCATTTATTCTTGAGCGTGAGGTCGTGCAGCCTGTGTGCCTCTTTGGTCACTTTACATATTTTAACGGAAGCCTCGGTACAGACATGAATGAAGGTGCCGTGTAATCTTCACGCGTGTTTTTCCTCCCATCTCACCCTCTGCTCTCCCCTCCTCTCATACCGCGATATATTGATATGATTTCCCTATGTCTTTTTCAGTCTTTCATTAACCTGCTTTATTTATGACTTTCACCGTTTATTCTTTGCTTGCCTTTTTGCACAGATCTCTCTCCTCTCCAGGTTTTCTCTTCCTCAGTGTATTTTCTCCGTTTTGCCCTTTATTCCCTTCTTTCTCCAGCCCCTTCCCTCTGTTACAAACGGTCCTTCCTCCAGCTACAAATTATGTGTCTGCTTCTGCAACCCATTTCTCCACTTGCAATGGATCACTGCGAGGTGACCAGGTACCCCCATCTCTGCCGCTCTGCCTCTGCGAGTGGGAGAGGAGAATTTTCCCGTCCTTCTTCCCTACCCGGGCAGCGTGGGGAATATGGAAGCTGTCACACACTTCCTCTCCTGCCCAATGATGTGTAGGAGAATAATATATCCCTTTTATTGGGCTCACAACTGGGCAGAGGAATGAGAGAAGCAAACTGCCTCCTTTTTCCTCACCTAGAATATCCCGATTTCCTTTTAACTCTCACATGCGTTATCACCACCATCCCAGCTGTAATTTTGTGGAGCCCTCGTGAAAGGCTTAGGCTGCGTCTCTGGGGACAAAGCCTGTGCAGATGCAGGGACGGCACTCTCCAGCGACACAGGGATGCGCTGCATGGCTGAGAGCAAAGGCAGGGCTGCAGGGAGCTGTGCTGCCAGGCACAGAAACAGGCTGGAGAACCCGGTGCTGCTTTTCCAGCCCGACCTCTACCACCCTTGTGCAGAAATTCAGGCCGTATGCCGTGCCCGGTACTAGTGCTGTAAAACTGGTGCCAAAAAGCAGGTAGCAGAGGTTGCTTTTCCAGGGCCCTGAGCTGGAAAGGGATAAAGGGACAGGTACGAAGGTGTGTGTATCACACAGCACTGGAGAGGACACGAGTTTATGCAGGGGGGACCGAGCATGGCTGCCTGAGACCTGCTCACTGGTCCCATTCCTGGGTTTCCAAGCACCAGCTCTGGATGGCTGCATCCAACCCCAAAACCAGCCCAGCAATTAAAGCCAGGAGGGCCCTCTAATGAAGGGTCGTGGTGTGCACAAGGGCTTGTACCTGATCAATATGTGTCCGTTTAATTTTCTGTGTTGTTTTCCTTAGTATGTTATAACATTTTTAACTTCTGGAGGAAAAAACTGTTCCTGGAAGGGCTCTGCAGTATGCCAAACAGGAGGAGAGTTCGTGTGGCTTGAGGGCAGGGGCAGCTTTTGGGAGCCAGGTTGTCTGAACAGCAGTTTGTGCAAGAGCAGACTGCACGTGTGATTTCTGCAACCAGTTTGTTCACAAATTAGTGGAAGGGTAGACAAAGAAAATTATACCATGTTCCCACCCTATACCGCTGATTTATTTGTTGTCATCATCCTGGGAATCCTTGTGGCAAAGCCTCAGCGTTGGGATGTTGCTTGGGAAAGGGTGGCAGAGCTTCCTGAAGGAGCACCCACTTTTGGGGGGAAGAGCTGGGTGTTTGTGTACTAAAACAGGAAGGTTCCAGAAATTCCTGTAGTGCTGGAAACTGTCCCGGGACAGGGAGGAGGTGATCATGGAATGTGCCTGAAATACACCCTCGTCAGGCAGAGCAAAACACCCCTAAGGCTGCCTCTTAGCCCGTTAAAAGAGTGGGTTGCTTTAATACCACCTTTCAGAGTTGCAGTGGCTGACAAAGTAACCTAGATATAATTTTCCTTTGTGTCAGTTCTAGCCACTAAAATTAGTATTAAGAGACACAGAAAGCTCAGTGGAGTTTTCCCAGTTTATCCTGCGGCTAATCTTTTTATATCTTTCTCTTTTTTTGCCTTTAAAATCAGGGGGAGGGGAAGCCCTTTCATTCTCTGCAGCTGGCATGTCTAAACTACTAACATATGTGCTTCTTATACAACATACAGTAGCTTAGGACTTTTCAAAAACACAGAACCCCTGAATCCAATAAAATTGCAAATTTCACTGTATTTCACAATATCCTAAATAAACATGAACAGCGTGCATTTCTCTTTCTGGCATCAAATATTAATCTGTCCGTGGTCGGAAATGTGCTTTCCATCTTGTGTGCGCTCACATTGGGTAAACACTTGGGAGATTGCTATTCCAGACCTTTCATTCTCTCCTAGAGTCAAGAGCATGACAAATTTTTCTCCTAATTACACCTGCCACTGTTTGCCTTCTAATACTGTAAATCCTCCATCACATAGTTTTTCAGATTCAGGATTAGGTTCCTTTTCTGTCATACAAATGATTGGAGGTGCAATATGCAGTTAGCAACGCACATTATGAATGTTTAGGATGGTTTGTCTTTTTTTTTGAGGTTGGGTGGTGTTTGGTTTTTTGTGTGGGTTGCTGGGTTTTTTATTGGGTTTTTTTTGGTGGGTTTTTTTTTTTTGCGTTGTCTTTTTTTTTAAGTGGGGGATCTGTGTGAACAGAGCTAGATCCACATTTAACTTGTGATGTTGAACCAGGACCCCTGGGTTGGTTTTCCCGGCTGTTCTGAACCAGTGGAGCCTCTCCCTCCCTCTGAAAGGACAGCCGCCTACTTGCCTCTGCTTTTCAGTGTATTTGGATTTGTCTCTGGTACTGGAAATTCTATCTTATCCTATCTCCTTCCTTGTTTCGGTATTTATGGGAGAGCACGGAGCTGGGCAGGCAGCAGCTTCCTTCTGTCTACGGGGTTCGTGCCAGCGTGGTCCTCTTTAGCACTGGGACAAGAACACGGTCCCTGGGTACTGGGAAGGGGGTACTTGCTTTTGGGCATTGCTGGGGGGTCCCAGCTCAGGGCTCTTGGTTGCAGCGTGCGGCTGTCGTAGTATCCTCGTCTGCCGTTGCAGTCTGCCCTGTCCACCCCTCTCGGGTTGGATGTTCAGTGTAGGCATTCGTATCTTTCTGTTGGAGAGGGCAAAGCACAAGACTTTTGTATTGATCAGGACCTTCTTGTTTTGTTTAACTTTAAATAACACCAAGTTTCCCCTTCCCTGGTCTGCAAGAGGTCCCTCGTCTTTCCCTGGTGGGATGGAGGAGATTCAGCATAAGGATATAAGCACGCTGGGACCTCGGTCTCAGAAATAAAGTAGTTCTGGGAGTGTCAGATGGTCCTGATCTGCCCAGTGCTCCTGGGCTGCAGCAGGACCTTCATCGGCCACATCCTGGAGGCAGGCGAAATCCGGTGACATGTTTCTGGAGGGTGTGCTGAGTTTGGTTTATTTTGCTTGTATTTTTGAAAAGTCAAAATAGTTAAGAGCAGCCAAAGAAAACATGTGAAAGCAAGGCAGAAAATGGTGGCATAGCGAGAACGGCAGGCTGCCCTTCCCCAAGACCGTCCCTCCCCTTTGCACATAGGTGAGCGAGGAGGGCAGCAGACTCTGCTGGTTTTCTCCTGCTCTGGCTTTATGTTTAAGTGAAAGTCTCTTGGGCAAAGAGGCCGTTTCGCTTTGCTGGTACAAATCTTCCATTAACATGTTACAGCAGGGGGGCAGAGAAATTGGGCCAGCTCTGAGCTAATCGAGAGTTAATACACAAATGATGAGCGGATAGAAATAGAGTACATGTGATATGGGTGAAGGACATGCAGTGAGGAAGAACAGCAGCAGAGATGTCCACAGTGCTTGTGTGCATGAGTTTAAATTGGCCATGAAAAGAGTTTATATGTCACCTTGGGATGCAGAGGTATCCCAGGTGCGGCGTGCACACCATGCAACGCAAGACGTGCGGCAGGACACGGGCGACATGCATCATTCCTGCACCTAGGGTAAATGACACAAGTATTTTAGTGTGTGGCTAGGAAGGTCAGGCTAAGGCCGACTGCACCGGCAGCGGCTGCGTGGTTGTGTGGAAGCAGAGGACGAGTTCGTGTTTGCACTATTTTTGCTGCACCAGTTTGCAGCGTGTGCAGGGAGGCTTGCTGTGCCAGTGCGAGGAGGTTCGAGTGCTAGGAATAAATAGAGGACTTGAGCCTAGAGAGATGGAGTGAAACAATTTATTTGATTACTAGGTAAATAAATAAGCTAAGCTCCTTGTGGATAGATGCGTCCGTGGTCGCTCCGTGAAGCGGTACGTTTCTCTGCTTGCCTCTCAGCACTTTTTTAGCCAACTGCCAAGGAGACAATAATTCCTTCCCTCCTAGTAGACTTCAGAAAGTTACCTTTTTTTTATTGGAAACCTGGGCAGAAGGGAGGAATTTGGTTGATTAGAAGTCAGTCTCGATTTTTAAAATGTAAGCTAAAAAATTGCCCTCTGCCTGATCTGTTTTGCTACAGGATTCTGGATATTTTGGATTCTATTTTTCTTTTAAAAGCTGGAAGACTGACTAACATTTTTTTTTTTTGGTGCAGTTTTCACTTTGGTTGAAAAGCTCTAGCTTGCAGGAAAAGCTTTTTTTATTCATTATATAAAATCCAGTCTTTCTTACTAGAAGCATCCCCTTCAGGACAACCCCATGGAGGGTAATCTACGGAATGAGCACCTCCAGCTTTGGATGGGGCACACTCAATACACGTGATTCAGCGTACATATGTCAGATTATTACTGCATCCTAGAACAACTGTGAAAATATTACTTTTGTAGCAGAAATGGAAACCTGCATTTAAAAGCAAAAATCCACTCTTGGTTTGCTAATGCTCTGTGACCACAAAGGGTACCTCTTGCCGTTCTCAGCCCACTCCGTTTTCATTCGATTCTCCTTCTACTCCATGGTGCGTTTAATTAATGGGCTCTTAACTAATACCATTTACTAAAAAGAGGTTGCTGTCATCTGGTGGATGGGCAAAACATGGCGAAATTGCTGTTAATTGAGAAAGGAGATGTGGCTGAGGGTTAGTAAACACAGGATACGATGCAGAAAGTCCTTATCGGAGGGAACGAAGTCTCAACTGGCTGCAGGGGAGCGGGGAGCCCTGTGCTGCCTCCCCCTGCCAGCGAGAGCTGCGAGAGGGAACACAGGGACAGGTTTGTGGCTTGGTGTGGCTCCATTGGCTTATCCTGCACCAGGACTCCAGTCTCTCGTGCTCCGAGTAAATCGTTCCTGCTGTCCTGTGGGGAATGTCAGCGTCTCAGTCTGGCTGGTGCATCCGCTTCGGAGCTGCATGTCCTGACCGAAGCTGTGCTTCATCAGCGGACCCACCTCTGGGCTGCAAATAGTTAAATAACTAAAATTGTCTCTCTGGTCGAGTTCTCTTTCAAAGTGAGTGGTTGGGGATGTTTTAGCTGAGAATAAACAATTCCCTTTACGATTGTATCCTACACAAGAAAATTTTGAATTTTAAAATAATCTTGTGTTCAAATACAATCTTGGAATTCAGGCTTCTCTGAAAGGAGGATTCAAGCTTCTCATTTCTGTCCTGGATGAAGACTCCAAGTGCCAACTTTGCTCCCGGCATGAGTCCTGGGGCAGATCAATCCTGTCGTAAAGCTGACACAACCTCAACCAGCCGCTGTAATGATGGAGAAATGCCTGCGCTATTGCAAAATCCATTCTGTTCAGCTCTGGATTTCTTCTAATTCTTCAGAAAGAAGTAAACGGCAGCCACTGCGACCAAAATCCTATTTGTGCCTGATTGCCATCCCAACACCATTTCCAGGGGTGACAGGCATATCAGAAAGGGCTGGGCCGAGGCCAGCCTGGGCACAGGCTGCATCCCAGCTGCGGTGATTTATGGTGACTGGCCGTGGTGGGGATGGTTTGTGGCTGTGACCTGGTTGTGACCCCGGCAGATAGCAAGGCAATGTTTCCGTGAAACACAAACAAAAGGTTAAATGCTCCAGTTCTTGGCTTAGACAGAGCCAATCATTCTGAAGAGACTGTCCCCCCCCTTTAATTGGTTCTTTATTTCATGTAATATTTCTTTCGCTTGCTTGCATGTGCGCTCTCTCCCTCTCTCTTGCACTTGTACACGCAAACTCACCCACTCACCCTCTTTAAAACATCTTAATAGCAGCCACTTTAAAACTATGCAGCAGCTATTTTCTAGACCTCTTTACAACGGGCTGGATAACATCTCCATCACATGTGGCAACTTTAATGAGTTAAATCTCTCAAGGGTTTCAGCATTTGCTTCCAGGGCTGCAAATGCGATTGCCCTATTTTTTCCGTGGGTGGATAGCACTGAGCCTGGCAGAGGGCTCTGGCTTTGGCAGCTCCCGCCCTGGTCCCAGCATGGGTACCGCGGAGGCATCCCGCCCTCTCGCAGCTTGCTCACTCCGCTCTTGAAACGCGAATGAGTCAGAGACAATATGTTGCAGATCAGCAGCGCAGGGAGTGTGTGCGCCAGGGAGTTGGGAGTCACAGGAGCATCGCTTTTGTCTTCTGCCCTCAGCAGGGAGAGGGGAAGGAAAGCTGCAAACACCTCCCATGCTACCTGCTGCCCCGTCTCCTCCTGCGTTTCCCCAGCAGGAGAAATCAAACACCAAAGGAAGAGGCTGAAAAGTATCAAATTTGTATGTTTAAAAGCTTCCAGGAAAAGTTCATGTTCTAACGGTGCCTACCCTAATGTCATCAGCCCTATGCACTTTTTCTGCAAGTGCATACAGTAAAGGTAAAAATGGAAATGTTTGAAGTTTGTTCTGATAAAGGGTGACAAAAAAGCCAAAGGCAGACAGCTTGGCTTCCTGCCCTCCAGCTTACCCTTACAGGAAAGGGTTAAAGCAATCAGCATTTAACTCAGCAGACACCGCTCTGCGTGTCACACATACCTACTTCACAGCTGATGAACTGGCTCTCAGGCAGGTTAGTGACATGCCTGAGATCAGGCGGGGAATTTGGGGGGGGTTATGCTAAGCAGGACCAGCTGTGATGATCCAAACTGGCTTTCTGTGACCAAACTTCTCCGATTCTGCAGAGCTGGGAAAGAAAACCAGAAGGAAAACCCAGGTGTCCTCACTTGGAGCGGTGTTGGCTGTTCCCGCTGATGAATGAGCGCGGGACATAAACGTTGAACTTTGATTAATTCCCAGTGTCCAAAACCTGCTAGAACTTGGCCATTTGGCCTCATTGAAAGTGGCACTCAGATGTCACCGTGATAGGAAAAGCAGAAACCACCTACAGCAGCAGCGGCTGTAAAACATCGGGAGGAGAAAGTGACAGCTTGGAGTCATCTCACTTACCATCCCTGAAGGACTGTGCTGGCATAAAGCTGCACGGCATGAACGGATTTGCTCACAAGTTACATCAACTCAGCTATGATGAATTGAACTAAAGGCAGTCTGTAAAAAAATCATTTGCCTTCTTTTTAGTCCTGGAATTGGAGTTTGTGAAGTGATCGTTCAAGATAAATAGCAGCTGCTGCAAAAAGTTCAAACTAGTTTAGAAAACTATATATCCCTATCCCATAAATGGTATTTTATTTCCCCCTCTGAGAACTAATGTTTTTGTTCGGGTTGTTTATGTTTTCAAATTCAGGTTTGACCTGAAACATCAGCAATGTTAATGACGCTTAAAAGAGATACCGTGGATTTATGATACTGTCATTTAATTCAGAGGTTTCAAAATGCCAGATTAAACATTAATTTGTTTGTTGCTGGTGCAGCAGGTCAGTGTTATCCCCGGCGTGCCCTGAACACGCTGTGAGTCAGCGAGGGGATGGCCGCGATTCGGCCAGGCTCCTGGGCACGTGCTGCCTTTCCCTGTCCTGTCACCGGCTGCTCAGCTGTTGAATTTGCTAGAGAAGGGCCCTACCTACTTTACGCCCAGTCCTATACCCAGCTCCAGAAATCAGCATTGAAGATCAAACCCGAGAAAGGTAAATCTCAATCTCCCTCTAACTTGTCCCCTTCTAACTTTCGGACAACTCTCTCGTTAAATACGAGGAGTTATATTTGCCATATAGAGCTGAGGGTACCTTGCTGTCTAAATATACCATGCCACAGAACAAAGACGTTGTAATTCCCCAGGTGAATATTAGAAATAGATGCACATATGTACAGAGCTTTTCCGAATATTGTAATTATATTTATCTTCCTGCTCTTGCCTGTAAATTTTTTTGCGGAAGATTAAAGCCAGTGTTTTATGATCCAGACTGCTCTCCTCCATCCCCTTCCAGCAAACTGGCAAGATGTCAAACGTTTCCCGTGTGTCACTCACATTTGTCAGTTTAAAAGGTGTTGCCCTGTTTGCCGTAAACCAGTATATAGCAGCAGTAGCCTTTCCCTGCGGTAAATTAACAGCTGGAGCATCAGCTGAGCTCTCTGCGCTGGCTCAGCATCATCCCTGGTGACACCTGACCACTGCTTGGACGCAAACTGCTGCTGCAAAACTTCTAACCGAGTCCCAGCCGGCGTTGGCATCGTGGGAAGCGTCATGAACGCCACGCAAACGGTTGCTTGACGCTGTGGTCCTTCTGGAAGAGAGGATGGGAAGTAATTGAAGTTCTAAAATAAGCAGTTGCTCTTCAGTTAGTGTTAATGAGCGAATGAGATTTAATTAATTTGGTCCAGCAAGGGGGTCACCACTTTCCCCAGCCAGAGAAAGGCATCGTGGATGGGCAACACAGCAGATGATGCTGCCCTTAAATAAACACCTCAGTTTTTATACAGTGGGTTTTCTGGGCTTTTCACTTAACTTTATAACCTACACAAAGCAGTTGGCTATTGCAGCACACACCGAGGGAGACACCAGACAAGAAACTCAACCACAATCGGGTGGCTAACGCGGTGGTTGTCTGCCAGCCAATTTCTGCTTCGCATAACATGGATAATTTTAGCTTGCGTGAAATTAAAATCCCCCTCTTTGCAGCCCCGCTTCTTCTCACTTGTCAAAGTAATAAAACGCCAACTCCTCCCAGCTCTGCCTGCATGTAAACAGTGTTAATGTAGCAACAAAACAGCGCGGTTTGAAACGCCGGCTGCCGCCTCCCCGAGGAGCCTGAGCGCAACCCAGGGGACTAAGGGATGGAGCACCAGCCTTGACTTCGATTTCTCACTTCTGCTCGGTATTTCTGACTCGAGCTGGTTTGTATCCGCCACCTTTTATTTAAACATAGGAGGTTTTTTTAAAATTTAAATTAGATCTTGGAAAATAGATACTGTGTGCACCTTTGTGTTGGTAAGAAAAAGAAGTGGTGTCATTCATGTCAGATAATTGGTGGTTTTAGCTCTCTGCAGAATAAATTACAGCAGTCATATAATGGCCTTTCATCCAATCACTTCTCTACTCCAGATCTAGACTTGAAATGAGGTTTGTTGAAAACATCATTTCAGGGATTATTGACCACAGCAAAACCTTGTTGTACATGTTCTTTGTATGTATTGAAAATACATGAGTTAAAAAGGTAATAGTTGGTGCTTTGCTAGTGAATTGGAAGCTGCTCCCTGGGATCGGCGGGAGGCACGAGGCGCTCGGGGGCACGTTCGGTCTCTCTTCTCCCTCCAGAAAAAGGATGGGAGGTGGGGGGTCAGTGCTCCGGGCATGAGAGCCAGTGGGAGACAGGCTGTACTGTCCCTTTGGTGGTTTCTGAGTTCAGATGGTGGGGAGTGCTGTATGTAGCAAGAAAGGACTTTATTTAGCCTATTAGCTTGCTTACTGGTCAAACAATCAGGGATGTTTGGGTATATTTGACTTCTAAACTATTTTCTGTGTGTTTAAATGACCATTGTGTAGGTAATATGCAAAAAGGCAGTATGGACATGAGTGAGTTGTCAGGTTGCTCTTTAGGGCTTGATTACCTTTCTTCTAATATACGTACAGTCCCTCATGCCTGCAATCCTTGTCCCTTTCTGGGGCCTCTCTGTAGTGCAGAAGTGCATTAGGATAATCTCGTATCAGGTGCCAAAGAGTTCAAACCAATCTTTATGTGAGAAAAGGTTAAAAGACAATGTGGTCGTAATCTACAAATACCAATGCAGGGAAGAATAAAAGACAGTAAAAGACTCTAAAGCTGAGCAGGAAAAAAGAAAAAGAAAAACACCCTAGGTTCCATGGTTGGAAACTGATGGCAGACAAATTCAAATGAGAATTGAAGTGTGTGTTTTGACAGTCACAGTAATTAACCATTGGAGAAAATTGCCAGGGGATATGGTAGATGCTCCATCACTCACAAGTTTTATAGATAAAGGCTGAATGTCTTTATAAAACAAAATACCATTTCTTGGGGGGGGGAGTTGTGGATGAGCCACAGGAACTGTGTATTGAATTCCTGGGTCTGAGTTCCGGTTGGAGGCTGGCCTGGAGGAGCTCTGTGGATCTCACTGCCATTTAAATCCAAGGACCTGCTGTTTCGGAGCCCTGGCTTTCGGGCAATACAAACCCCAGTATTGCCTTGCACTCTTCCAGTCACTTTGGACTTTTGCAAGAATTCAGAGACTCACTGGCTCTGAGCTGAACAAAGCCCTGCTTGAGGAACATAATAGACCCCACCAAAACCTAGCTGGTCTTGCAGCACTTGTCACAGAGTGAAACTACTCTGATGGAATAATTGATCATTTGCTTGACTAAGGATAAAAGCCCCTGAAACTTGGTCACCTCTGTCTGCCATAGCATGCCCTGAAAGAGCAAATTCTTGAAAAATAGTTTTTTCATATATATTATTTACTCCCTTTTCCCACTTATTCTCATCTCAGTCTAGTACAAAACCTGACAGCTTGGAAGCCTATGTGACGGTCCTAGAGCAGCGGCCATTAGCTTCTACGCCTATAGTTTTCTTGAAGTGAGGTAGGGGATTGAGACGCCCAGCTTAGCATATGGATGAATGGGAATGAGGTTTGCTGGACTCCTGAGCAGCTGGGGAGGAGACTTCAGCTCTTCCTATTTCTGTTTCCCTGTTTAACTTCTGGTACTCGGGAAAGTTCCCTGAGCTCCTGCCTGCCGAGACCAAGAGGGAAGAGCCTGCCCAGATGGGCTCACTCATTTATTTTAATTTAATCCCTATGACAATTTCACAAACCGCTGTAGAAGGGGAGGAGGCACGTCGGGGCTGTGTTTGTGCTAGAGAAGTGCTTTTCTTGCCTGCTTGTTTTCCTTTCAACCAAATTATACGACCCCTGCCAATAGGCTGGGTACTAGTAAAACCAGAGCCAGCCTAGCGCACGGTTTCTGTGCTGATGTAAATGAAGCCTGTATCTTTTTATTTCTCTGGAAAGTGCTTCTTACACCATGCCTGTTTCAACGCTCAATAGCCATCTTTTATGTGACTGCTGCTGCTCCTGTAGCTAACGGTTCCTTTGCTTCTCGTCTGTCAACCTACTGTGGCTGTCTCGCATTTCCCTCCTGCTGCATTGTTCAGCTGTTTTGAATTTGCTTCCAAAATGCACCAAGTGTATTTGTTTTAAATCTCCAGATGGATACTCACTGTTCCCTGTTTCTTTTAAAGCTGTATCATTTGGGGAGAGCATCTTGTTAGCCCCTAAGGACATAATATAGACAGGGTGAAGAAAAAAAAAAATCCCCCTCTGCTTCTAGGTGGAGTTTACATCTAGCAAATCAGAAATAAAATCTCAGCACTTTGAGAACTGCAAAAAATTATCCAGAAATAGAAAATATTTTGTCTTGGTTTCTTCCCAATTTGTAGAGTGTGGATGCATCACAAAAGCGTACTGCAACTGTGACTTCCCCCTTCTGATCAAAACCTGTCTTTGGAGAAATATGTGAGGCAGGAATAGGATCAGTGGAAACGTCTGATCCGGAGTGAGAGGGTGGGATGCTGGATGCAGTAATCTGGTGCTGACAGAGCTACAAGTTCCCAGGAGTTATCTTTGGTTATGTCTGTGCAGCTTAACTTGCAGAGTTTGAACCCAGATTGTGGATAACGGGACGATGGCCAAGCCCAAAGTCCTGGCAGTCCATGCTGAGCTGTGACAGTTCAAGAAACTAAGCTTTTCTTGTGGGAGAGTATTTTACCAGCTGCCTCCTTTACCTTCTTTTTCTAACCTTGGTAGTGAACCACACATGGTTTTGCTTTCAGAGATCTCCCAGTTTGTTTCTGTCGGTCTCTCATTTTGTATCGGTTGATGACAGATTACCATGCAGACAGATATTTGTATTAGTACAACTACAAGTCAGCAAGGTGTTTGTGCCCAAGAGCTATCCATCAACCAGAGGAACAACACGAAGAGTCCGATGTGCTCCCCGCTCTCCAACCCAGCCCTCAGCGTGTCGTGTTAATTCACACTAATGCGCTTGATAATGCCCGGTGGCCTTTTGCTGCTCATCCCAGGCCCAAGCCCCACACCCTGGCTCAGCTGCCACTTTCCAAGGTTGGCTCCATGCTCCTCTTCCTTTCTTTTCTCCTATTATTGATAGTCTGGACCAATTATTCCCTGTGTTCCCATTGTGAATCAAAGGTACTTCTGTGCTCTCTAAAGGCAGAAAAGCATTGAATACCAGGAAAAGTCCATCCATTCTGAGAATCACACAAAATCCAGTGATGCAGGTTAACCCTTGCTATTGTGGCATTATCCAAACCTTTACCTGAATGAAAACTGCCACTATTCATAAGCAGCCTGTCACAGGAGGCATGTGTTGGGAGGGAGCACCAGGCAGTGACAGGTCTCAGGTGCTGACTGTGCATATAGACACGGAAGAGAAAAATACTCTTTCAGGAGGATCAAACATTGGACTTTTTGAAAAATCAGGTTTGAATCAGAGTTTTTTTAAAAAAAAAAGCATAAACATAGTTTTGGAAGGTGTAAAGGATTACAGTGTGGGGCTGAGACCCAGTGGGGGAGGGTTTCGAGCCAGAGCAAAGTTTTACAGCCGCATTAGAAACCCTGCGAAACAGGGAACAGGTTGAGAGGAAACCTTGACCCTTTATAAGGCTACCAGGTGCTGTTCTGGTGATAGTGTGGTCTTGTTGCGGACTTCATTAGCCAAAGGGAAAACGTCTTCATCCTCTGCGGCGCTCTCGGGGGAGTCGGGTTAATAGGAACCAGATCACGGGCAGTGCCGAGACTTTGTCAACTCTGGAGAAACAAACCGCGATTTGATTGTTCCCTCCATGAGGAGATCAGGGAGGAGATAGGGTCCAGCTGTCCAGCCATCTAGGAGACTAATTAGTCCAATTAATTAAGAAGTTACTCCATGTTTCCCCAGTGTCACACGGGGCTCTGAGAGAGAGAATGACAAGGGTGTAGAGAGCGAGAGGTCATAGGGAAAGCTTAATGTCTGTTGGGGTAGATACGCAGTAATTAAGTGACAATAGACAGGAACTTTGCTGCTAGAAGCGTGCTAATTAAAACCTGTAGGGTACTATTCTCCCTCCGGGTGTGCAGCATGTGCCCCTATATGGCACTGGCATAAACGGGACCGGTCCGGCAAGGAGCAATTTACTCTATTTGTACACCAGCAAGACTTTTGCTTAGTGGCTCTTGCACAGGTGCCACTTAATACACAGCATACGTGCCCAGGATCTCAGGCAGCTTCTTAGACCTTAGGAACATCTCTGGGGAAACAAGACGTTAGCTCCATTTTATGGATGGGAAGACTGAGGCCTGGAGCAGGTACAGGAGCCAGGCTCCTCTGTGGTCAGGGCTCCTGGCAGGGAGGCTCAGAACATACCATCCTTCAGCAAGGAGCATTTGCTTTACTGGAGACCTCCTCAGTGACTCTTTCTGCAATGAGGTAACTTGTTCTCTTCAGTTTATTTGCATAACTATATGTCCTAGCTCATTCTTATGGACCAGAAAGATACTTTCTTCTCTTACGTGTTTGGTCAGAGGCAACGTGGCACACCAAGGCCATGGGCAGCCCGAGCAGCAACCAGGAGACCCAGTGAAACTGAGCAGGATATTTGCTTTTCTGTTGTCCATACTTCTTATACCCACAGCAGGGAGATCCATCCACAGTTGACACCTAAGCAACAAATGTTAACATTTCATTTTAAAACCTAAGCCAATCCACTTTATAATCCAGACACGGCGTCCTGAGTGAGCATTGCTGTTGGATAATCACACAGTGGTGTGGCCTTTTGCCCTCGTGCCTCGCACAACACACCTGAGGCGTGAGATTAGGCTCCAATAATAACACACCCTGTTGTGCCTTTTTGCTCAATTGATAAACCTGCTGTATTAGGAGATATTGTCATAAAACTGAATGGCACCCTGTAAACCTGAATCACTCTCTCTTCCTTGTAGCCAGGGAATTAGATGTTCTAGCTCCTGTCTTGGCTTTATTTCATGTCCGCAATATGCAAGAGACTATATAAGCTGCTGCTTTATTGTTTTTAAAACACTATGAGCAACACTGGTGCTGTATAAATATCTGTTTTATATACTTTGTCTGATTCCTGTCTCGCTCACTGCTGTGTAACTCCACTGACTTCCACGCAGGTTGTTTTTGGTTTATATCTTGCTGGAAAAGCAGGATTTTACCCCTTGTTTTTCTGCAGAGAGCATGTGAGGGGAGACACGACTACCATGTAGGTAGCTCAGCACGGAGATGAGTTTCTGTGTCGTGATGCCAGGTTATAAAAGTGCAAGAGGCACTTTGCCAGAGGTGTGTGTCCGCATGAGGTGGACATCCCCGGTGCTTCTGTGCACTGCTAAGGGGCACAGTTATCAGCGCTTTCCTGGTCTTGCTACTCGAGCTGCAAGTCCATAAACGAGCAGAGGGAGCCCAGGGATGGAGAGAACGCTGTGGCTAGGGATGTTTTTGGAAGTTTTTTACTGATAGAGCTGGCAAACTGGAAATAGGCTCTTCCCCTGCCCCCCCCCCCCCCCCCCCCCCATAAATGCATGTTTCCTTCCCACCTTGTGAAATTTCCCGCGTTGTCAGGACGCGCTTATGAAGTTGACGTCTGGAGCAGCAGGACCGCCAAAGTCCAGCGGATTTCCATAACAGAGCGGCACCCCGGGCGCCCTTGCTCCGTAGCAGATTGATTAACAAAGCAGCGCGCCGGGGTGGCCGCCCGGGGCGGCTCGGTGGCCCGTGTGGTGCTCCCCGCCGGGCGGCACGCTGCGCGGCCGGCGCGGGCCAGGGCCGGCCACTTCTCCCAGTGTCTGTCCCCTCCCCGGGCTAGGGATTAACCAGGAAGTGATACAAAAGGCACATATGCTCCTGTGTCCAGTCCTGTCTATTCATATGTGTGTTACTTAGCCTAATAAGGATTAGACTTAATGAATTGGAAGGAGTTAACAATATAAAGAGGCAATAGAAAAAGGCCTAAGTAGTCATAATTCCATTTCATGTAGCTTTGGTGTTGCTTTGCTTTCAGCGAATAGGTGTAATCCTCTTTGAAATCAAAGGTGGTACAAAGTATGAATTTAAATTTGACATTTACAGCTCCTGTAAGATTTAGTATTCCAGAAAGGTTTGCTCTTCAAAAAAAAAAAAAAAAAGAAAGGCACGCCATCTGCTCTCCAGGACCGTCCCTCCGCGCAGCGCCTGCACAAAAGTTTCGTGGCACCGGGGCTTTTCCGGCAGGAGAAGCACCGAGGCCTGGGGATGGGCAGCATCTGGGAGTTGCACCTCTACCCTTTGCCTTTAAGGATCCCACGCGCACTGGGTTGATTTAACTAGATTAGTCTGCAAAACAGCACATGTCGTGGATTACGGGGAGCTGCAGTTTGAGCCTGCGGGCTCTCTCACTGCAATAAATGTTGCCCATGCTGCACTTAGGAGAGGGCACAGCTGCTCATTTCTCCCATCGCCAGCTCTGCTGCGAGTGCCCGAGTGGCATGGCCAGCAGGAGCTGCAAGCCTCGCTGATGCTACCTGCCTTTCAGCTCACCAGAAGCAGCAGTCGCCTCCTGGTCTCAGTTTACCTGAAGCTTGGTGCAAGTGAGACAGGGATGCTCCGCTGCATGAGCACAGCCATGAGGAGAGTCATGCAGGATTGGCCACTTTTATCTCACCTCTGCTAAGAGGGAAGTAATGAACATGCCTTTCTGATGGTTTGTGAGCTAAACTCTAAGGCGTGTCTGTAAATATGTCTGTATTTTCCCAACTTAAACTCAATACGTGACCCCCTTCTGCCATTTCACTTCTCTGTTTTAATGTGTGTGTGGGAGATGCCGGTTAGCCCTGTCGGAGGGACCCGCTGGCATCCTGCCCCCAGCTTGTGCCAGACGGAGCCGACCACAGCTGCGCCTGTGAGGCCGCTTGGCTGCGGTTTAGCTGGGGATGCGGCACCCGGTAGCATTGGAGGCACCTTGGCTGCGTTTGCCTTGTGAGCAACGCTTTGGCCACGCGCACGGTTAATTTTCCTTGGAGGTTTAAAGAGAAACTGCTGGCCCCGGGTTATCCACGGTGATGTGTATCACAAGCAATTTTACTGAAGAGCGGAGATGCATGGGTGTAAAAACAGACTAACCAGAAAAAAGCCCTGGGACCCCTGGGGATGCCTTCTGCTGTTAAAATTGACAATAGATGGAGCTGCCTTACTTTCACCTGCGGTACGGGATGCCTGGAATAAACCCGGAGCTGTGAGCCAGGACCCAGCTGGGCCCAGGTGAATGCAGAGCACTGGCCTTTTGTCCCCCAAAACGTACAGCAGAAAGCATCTCTGACAGCTTTTTAAAATGCAGCTCCCATTTAGACCTTCCAGTGCTTTTGCTGCAGGCTGAGCTTTAAAACACATCTAGTTTTCTGTACCTTAGGGAGCAACGTCCCCGGGGAAACCCAAACGTGGCACTCAGGTGGCTGGAAAATTAAAAAATAAAGTGGGGGAATTTAGGGTGTTTGAACTGGTGGAGATCAATGGGCTGGGGGTGCCGGCCTCGCCGCTCTTCCCAGTCCCCCCTGCATGGCGTGTGTCAAAGCTGTCCTCAAATATATTTTTCTCTTGCTCCTGAAAGCAGACAGGCTCTGCGTGGAGGTGTCATTTGCTGCCTGTCCCTTATGTCATTGATTTTTAAGTCGTTAATTAACGCTAGGTGTCAGCCTGGAAGATGAATTCTGGCCCTACTCTCCCTTCTCTTTTGTTTTTTGGATTGTAAATGTTATAGATCTCCTATGATGGAGGGACGAGGGGTCAAAGGACATGAGAGCATCTCTGCATATGTGCACACAGTCCTCCCGAACTGCCCATCTGTATCACTCAATAGATGGGGACGGGCGGCGGGGGGGACATCCCTTTTGTTGTCTGCGTCACTTCAGATAGAGACATATCAGCTTTGGATAGATAGCGTGGCTGTGTGCGCACACACATGCGCACATCGCGTGTAGGGGAATGCTCTCAGAGCACGGCTGTGCCAAATTTACCATCTTCGGTGTTTCACCAGTCTCGGAGACATTCAGAAAGGACCGTCTGTGCGAAAGGAGGGGGTTTGCCCCCAGCCATGCCGTTCATGCTCTGCTGCAGGCTGGCTGCACACCACCAAGGAGGGAGGAAGAAGGAGCAAATTTTCTTCTGCAGACATATTTGGAACTCTTCGCAGATGTCGGTAGCTGTACTCTGGCCCCATTTAGTTACATCTTGAAATTGAAGCTGCCGGTGGGGTTTTCCAGGCCACAGTGAGATGGGATTGGTTTGCCCTTCTTAGTACAGCTGAGTGGAAGAAAAACCCCGCTGCATCTCCTGGGGTGAGCTAGCTGGTCTGCCAGGGCTCGTCCTCCTCCGAGGGATGGTGGCGGTCCCTTGGAGCGGCTCTGCAATTGGGGAGGATGCTGCCGTGGCTCCCCGTGCTCCGTGTGCCCGGGTGGGAGAGGAGCTTCTGGTCCCCTGTGCCATTGGCCCCATGGTTTGTGAACTGATGTGGTCTGGGCCGCCTTGACTCGGTGTCACGTCCTTACACTCTGCGAGGAACAGCAGATCTCTGTAGCAGTGTCCTTGGTTCAGTTGTCAGTAAGCGTTTAAGTAACTCGAGTACTGAGAAAGGACATCGAGCAGGTCTGCGTCCGGAGGGTCCCTCGGCAGGGAGGTGCAGTGTCCCCAGCTCGGCCACCTTGGCACATCCTTGCCCTGCTGCTTGGGTTTGCTCTCCACGTGCCGCACCAGCGTCGCCGTGCCAGGCGGTGGTGTGCGGGGAGGGGACGGCAGAGCCATACCAGCTTGGCAAACAGCGTTTGGCGCATGGCTTTCCAGGTGGGGAGGTACCAGCTCGGAAAACAGCAAAAGGCAAACTGTAAAAAGCTCCAGGGGAGGAGGAGAGCAGAGCACTTCAGCAGTCTTTTATTAGCAGCATTAACACGTACCAATATAAATGAATGAGGCGTGACAGGAGTGGATTGGCTAAGGCAGATGAAGAAACGGGACCTTGCGCGTCCGCGGGGCGGTGGGGTAGCTGGTGCTTCAGTCATGCACTCTCCTAAGAGAGCTTTGCAGAAACCTCCCCGGTGCGGCTGGGCTGGTTCAGGTCTGGCGTTCGCCGTGCTCCCTGTTACAATGGCTGCCACCGGTGCCTCAGGGTGGGACAAGAATTTCATATGCTTCATAGCTGATCTCAGAGAGAAATTAGCTGAAGCCAGGAGTGGACTCAGTATCCATTTCAAACTGTATGTTGCTATGAACTACAGTAAGTGGAAATTCTCTGTATCGTGTCCATCATCTTCTTTTTCCTTATCCTTATTAATTTGCAGCGCGTCCTTGTTCTCAGCAGACACAGGCTGCTTGAGAGAGCTCTGAGGAAGCGGGTTTGTATTTTGTTACTTCAGTGCAAGGAAAGCGAAACAGAAGGCAATGCCACTTGAAAGACAAACCTTAAACACACTGAGCCTGCATCCACTGTACATAGCCTCTGGACAGGATACTGAGGATAATAATAGCAAACCATCCAGTCTGTGTGGCAAGAACTGTGTGTTGGGCAGAAGGGCATTTAAAAGGATTAAGGAAACAGGTACTGCAGGACTTGGTGATTTGTGAAATCTGATCCATTCCCAAAGCCCCAAAAATGAAGTGTTTTTCAAAAGTCTCTTTAGAGACCCCTAAGGGTAAATGTAATCTTTACTGGGGATTGTCAGCGGTGTTCCCCATCCCTCCCCCAGCCGGGGGGGGGAGGGGTGGGGGGGGAAAGAAAATAAAGAAAAGGTGAGAGGTGTTTGTGAGAGCTGCTGGCAGAGACTTCATCCCCATGCCCCTCCGATTTGGTGCCTTGATTTCATGAAGGGTTGTGCCCGCATCCTGTGGTACCTGTGCTGCTGTCGAGGGACCCTTGTGACCGTGTCACTTGGACGTGTCTGTTCGAGTTGCTGTCAGTATGGTACAAGCAGTGCTACCGAAATGTGCAATCTGATTTCGGCGTGTTTCTGGCTCTCAAGGATAAGTAATTCCGTTACCGAATTGCCTCCCTCACATCACATTTTATTGCGCTGTGAACTGTATGAGAAGTCTTCGGATTCCCTCTGCTTCAGTTTCTGTTCCCAATACAGGTTTTATTGTTTTGGAATATCTTGCATTTGGTTTTGTTTTTTAATTTCTCACTTAATGTTTGCTTTGCAATAGTTTGAGAAATGGGTTCTGAAATCTGCTGCCTCTTATGCCTGTGTGCGGGGCGGGAGGAGACACGTCCGTCCCAGGCAGAGGCGAGGGAGAGGAGCCCCCGCAGGGAGGCGGGCAGCACCGCCCATGCCACGCTTGCAAACATGCAAATCAGCACCTCTGCTTGGCTTTATTTAAACAAAATCTAATGCTACTATGTTTTTATAAGAAAAACACCACACGTTGCGCACTTGGGCAGCGGGAGAACTAACACCCAAGCAGCAAGCGGAGCCGCCTTGGCTTGAGGTTTCTATTCCCATCACAAGTAACTCCCGATGCAACCACAGCCACGTTGTTCTTACTGCCTTGCCATGTGGACACCTTGTGACTCTGTCACCCCAGGTGCAGCCCAGCGGAGCAGCCTTTGCTCTTGATTACAGTGTATTTCTCCTTATTTATTCCAGCAGAACAAATTCACTGTGGTACCTTTGGACAAATTCTGCTCCATCCCAATGTTACCTTATTGCCTTGGTTGGGTCACTGTTATTTTGGTGTAGTCATTTTTCCTTTCTGCTGTATCTTTGCTCACTGAACATGGAGGAGAGCTACGTCTTGCCACTCTCCCTCCTCCCCATCTCCTCCAGCCAAGGAGGTGTTGCACGCTCGAGCTCACTGTTCCCTTCTTCCTCTGGCCTCTCAGGAAAATATATCCCCTTGGAAGTAACACAAACAAGAAGGTGAGTGGGAGGAGAAACAGTGCTGCTCTGTGGAAGTTTGGGATGTTTGGCTTACTAGAGACTTTTGGTCAACTGATTGCCGCTGCTGTAAAAAAAAACCTCCGAGAGCATAAATTGCAAATGAGCTTTGGAGAGGGTGATGCTAAATTTTCCCACGCATGGATCTAAAGCAGGCTGAACTTGTTTTCTGCCTTGGAAGCTGATCCAGCTATACACACTGTTAATCCACTGTCCCCTCACTGTACTGTAAATCAATCGGCAGGTCACACGCAAAGTGTTTTCGTACACTGGGGTTAAGAGCGGGCCTCAGACCTGATGCTTCAGGTCACTCCAGCGTTGCGGGCTGAAGGCCGATGCTATCAATGGTGGGATTCTGGGGTAAGCTTTTATTCAGTGGGAGAATAGTATCTTTTGTGGTCGAAAGGGTTTTGTGGGAGAGCTTTGGCTTGTGCAGTTAACCATTAACTGTGTTTTGCTCCTTTGTCTTCTTCCCTGGAGGGCACAACACGAGTAGAGAGCTAAGGTCATGGAAAGCCCTGTTTCAAATGGCCAGCTCTTGGCTGTCGTTCATCTGCTGCTCTTTGGAAACCTTCAAGTTTTTCTATAGTTCTGATAATTTTTTTTTCCTCATCCTGCTTCAGTTTTCCTCCTGAGAATTCCTCGTTTTCTGCACATTTCCTATTTCTCCATCTATGTATGCGTATCCATGTGAGACAACACAGACGCACTGAATAAATATAAAAAGTTCTTAAATCACGGCTGTTATAAACTTGAGATATGGCCCCCACTGGTTCCGAAAGCTCACTCCGGTCTTGCAGGAGGCTTTTGGGATAATGTCTGGACTTCAGGAGCAGAGGCTCCAGGCCATGTTCAGGCAGGACTGGCAGATCTGGGCATAACAAACGTCTACACCCAAAGGAAATCCTTGACCAACCTTCTGGGTTTCCTCTGACTTTTATTCATGCCAGGAAAACACGAGTCTGGCTGAACTTCAGTCCTATGGTCTCGTGTGTGTGCTCATGTCCTGAGGAAGGGTTTTGTCTGAGCAGAAGGATCCCCCCTTACAGCTAAAGTTCACCCCTGTGCACAAATCTTTGCAAAATCAGGTCTCTGCTGTCTCACAGCACACAAATACCTGTGGGGACACACTGATCTGAGCCATGGGGTGACCTCAGGTACGATAAATCCGGCCCTGCTGTGAGCATCCGTGGCACAAGGTACGCTCCTCTGCTTGCTCCGGCGGCGAAGTGCCGTACGGAGAGGGGATCCCCTGTAAAGACAACAAACAGAAAGCAGCAAGGTAACCGTTACCTTAAATCAAATGCTAGCACACAGCAAGTCCCTGTTTTCGATAGGACACCGGCTCTTGGAAATTTACAGTATGCTTGGTTAAGGCAAGTAATTTTATTCCATAAGCAGCCCTGTACTGTGGGGTTATTGCAGTGCTGCCAACACAGGCTGTAAATATCTCTGGACCACAAAACTATTCGTTAAAGAAATGTACCTTCAGACGTATAGCCTTAAGTTTGCTGACACTTAAATACCCCTCTATAATGCTGCTTGTTATTGACTTTGACTGCAGCCATACCCCCTCTGACTCCCTGTCTGTGTCTGGAGTAGAAGATGGGTAATCTTCTGCGGGGATGCGTTACCGCTCCGTTAGCCAATTCCTCCCTTCCCTCTTCTTTTAGATGTCCTTAGCATGACGATATCATGTTATCCACCTGCCATCTCCCAGCCTGTGATATGGGGACTCGCGCTCAGTTCTCAGGCCAGATCTTTCCTCCAAGTCTTCACTATTTTCACCATTCAGAACAAGCTATTGTTGAAGTGACATCTTAATGCCAGTTATCTGATTGATCTATTACCTGTCTCCCCACATAGGGCTGAGGAAAAGAAATGAGAGAATCCTTTAATCATTGGAATTGGAGAAATATAGCTTAATAAAACCTCTAACAACGAACAACTGATTTTAAAAGTTAACAATTCTCACGTGTTTCACTTTAATAGACGGGTTGATTCCAGCAGAGACGTCATGTCCCTCAAACCTATGGAGGATTAATGACATTGAATTGTGTTGCACGGGTGTGAGCAGGGGGTGAGATCACCCCTCTTTTTAGTGAGCACAAATCTCTTCTCAACAAAATTTGCTTGTTTGTCTCTTCAGGCCTAAAAATGGGGCAGAAGATCTGGGGAGTCTTTTTTAATATGCTGCAGAACAAGCAGCTCTTCCCATGTAGAGGCTAATTCAGCACCTTTTACCAGTTCCAGATTAAATGAAATTTATAAATAATAATAAATAATAAATCTAAAGATTTAGGAGAGACATGCAGGAACAACACTTAATGGATAGACAGGGCATCTTTCACGGAATGCGTTAATGAGGCAAAAATTGATTGCAGAGCGTTGTTTGGGATAGATGCTCTTTCCCTGTGTAAATGCCTTTTCCAATTGTTGTCATGGTTTGGAAGCAACTTCTCACCCTTCCATATTGTGGGTCTTATAAACAAGTGTTCTGTTTAAAAATACGTGTTAAACTGTGTTAAGTAGCATAAGCAAATAACACATGTGCTGTGTTGGAGATCCTTTATGCTGCTGGATTGAAGCTGGTTTGCATACTGATTTGTAGCTCTGCCTTTGCCGCTTCTGGCACCTGATCTTTCTTGCAAACGAGGCTATTTTGCCTTACGGGTTCTCTACCGATTAAGTAATAAATAAATAAGGATAAAATGAACCTAGCCTCGCCTAAAATAATTTTGGAGGTTAAAAAAGAGAAAGATGGAGGGGGTTGCTATTGATCTGAGCTATTAAAACATCACAGCTACTTTTCTGCATTAAATGGTGATACGTTTGGGAGGTGAATATGGAGAGAAAGAGTGAAAAATAACAACTGTGCATGAGATTAAAGGGCTTATTTGCTAGTGGGGATTGTTTTGTTTTAGGGTTTTTTTCCCCTTGACTATTCCTTACTATCATTCTCAGTCCATGTGCTTGCAGAAATGTAGCAGGTTTTTCCAAAGTTGATTCCCTCTAATGAATGTTGCTTTTTAAATCAGGCTTGCAGAAGTTTATTTTTGGAAGCCCAGAAAGGAATCCAGCCCTAAATCCCTCTCTTCTTAAACTCTCAGATTGCAAGGTCTGGCAGGCCAAGCGCACAGGTTTGTCTGATGCATTAAACCTGACACCCTCTTACCTAATCGCCTTCAGATGGTCCCTACGATAGCCCTTGCAGATAAGCCGCCAGGGCTGGTGCTGCTTTTCTTCCAGCCCCTGCACCTTGGCATAGTTTGCCCATGGCTGAGAGTAGCAGCTGCCCTCCCCAGACAAATAGGGCGAGCTACCACGAGTCTTTGCAGCTCCCCCAAAGAGGTGCCCATTCCATGCAAGGGGGTGCTTAGGGAGGAGGTGGCATTAGGGGCGATGCTTTTGGATGTATCTCGCCTGAGATGTGGTAGGTGTTGCTTTATCTGGCTCACATGCAAGGAAGCTCATGCATGGTGCTGCAAAATGATTTGCCTGAAGTCCTGCAGTGGATCATGACAGCAGCGAGCGTCAGCAACTTCCCCAGCCTCCCCGTGCCCATCCCCACGGCCTCCCCGTCCTCTGTGGCACCCGGCTGCGTGCGTGGCAGGGAAAACTCGTGCTACAGAAATAACTGCAAAGCGCTGGCAATGCTGCCTGTGGTCTGTGTTTGGAGAATAAGAGGTAACCAAACTCTATGATGTTTATAGCTACTGCCGTAGTGGTGTCAAACCCTACTGTAGTATACCGCAGTGCTTGGCTTGGTATGAAGGGTAAGCCAAGGGCAGGCAAAAAAAAAAAAAATCCTTGGTTTTTAATATTATTAAACTTCAAGTATTCCAGGTTGCTACAAATAATAAAGAGTAAATTTAAAAGGGACTGTGAAAAATGGAGCAATGAACATCTGTGCTATGTTGATTTATCCGGTAAAAATAAGCAGAGGAGTGAAAGCAGGCGCAGGAGTAATTTCTCAGTTGCTTTCAGTTGTTGCAGGAAGCGTGTTTGCTGCATGGCAAAGAGCAGCGTGGTGCTCGGGTGAGAGGCGAGAAACCCCAGCCTCCGCTGCCGGAGCCTCTGATGTTAATCTTTGTGATGGGGAGGGAAATATTGACAGCAGGATGGTGCTCTCTGGCTTGAATGACAGGCCATATGTTTGTAAAATAGACTGAAGTACCAAATAGAAAAGGCATGGGCAAGTGGAGAGAGAGACGTATTTTCTCTTTACATGTAAAACTTCCAACACTTGGCAGGAGCCCAGCAACAATTAATCAGCAGGAGCCTTTTAGAAAGCCTCTTCCTAGGAAATAAGGGTACAGAAAAATCCTTTAAATTAAACATAATTTAAAACAAAGTAGTGTGTCAGTGGAGGGGCGGGGGGGGGAGAGTGGACTTACAGTAAATACAGATTAACTTGGTAGATATCCATCAGGCCCTATCCTGGTCTAGAACCCATCTGTGCCGCCGTATCTCTCTTGGCCTCAGACTTTTGCAAAGGGATGAGTGGGAGCCCCCCAGCCCCGGGAGCCCCCAGCCCCGTCCCTTGCCGGGGGAGCGGTGGGCTCTCACCATGCAGCAGTGAGCAGGAGAAATGCTGCCGGGGGAAGGGAAAGGAGGAGGAGATCAGATTTCTGAGCACCCTTGAAACCAAAGCTGCACTGTTTATAAACTTCCATAAATATTAATTGATATTTAATAAGGTAGGCAAACACAAGGGAAAGTATTGTTTTGGCCAACTCCTACACAGCGATCCCAGCAAAGCGTGAAAGAGTTTGTGTAACTTTCCTCGGGGGTTAAGAGCAGGTCACGGAAGGTCCTTTTTCCTGGCCGGTGTCCCAGCTTTTTAAGCTATAAGGGAACATAGGAGGCTCCTGGGAATTTAACCCAAATACTTGCTGTCTGCAGGGTGAAACTACTTGGCTGCACACAGCTAAGTGCAGAGCCTGGGGCACGGGCATCGCTGCCCCTCGCTCCGCTAGCTGCCCCGCACCCAGCCCCGGCCGGGGCTTTCTGGGGGGATTAGGCTGGAAAGGGGGTGACTGTTTTGTCAGATGGGAAGTCTGATGAGATAATCACAGCCGTTAATTGATATGCTTTCCCACATAACTTGACAGTTCAAACAGGTGGTGAATAGCCCCTACGCTAATTCACATCGGGCTGTTGTCCCGTGCCTGGGCTCCAACTCGTGCAGATAAAATGACAGAGAAATAGGTCAATGTGGAAAAAAGAAAAGCTTTGCAGTCACCCGTGGCCCTCGATTCCCACCAACCCTACTCTGTGATACAAGTCCCATACAAGGCTTCTCTCCATAATCTGTACTACCAAAGGGTGGAGCAAAGTTCAAGGGAATGCATTTCTTCCGTTGAGTTTTGGTGACTTACTGAGATTTTGCTGCCAGCTCCAGAAAAAAAAAAAAATCATAAAAAATACTTTTTAGTTATATTTCTTATTCTCCTATCATGCATGAGCTGATTCATGGATTTGCACTGAGACTTAGAGGAAAAATCAATGTCAAATAGAATGGAGACTGATATTATAAAATTAAGATCTAAGATTTTCTGGCAAGAGAGCTAGACTCAGAGTCAATCTGTTACGGAGGCACAGACCTGTAGTGAGTTCACGTGTGTGGGTTCAGGTACGATCCCTCTTCTTGTCAGCTCCTCTCCCTGCAATGTGTGAATGCTTCCGACCCCGCTCCGCACCCGGGCCAGCATCCAGCTCCTCCTTGCTGCTGGCGAGGTCGAGCTTCCGAAACCACCAGCCCCCAGGATGTTTCATTACTCCTCTACATGGGGAAATAGCCGGTTCTTTAGAGAAACATCTCATCTGAACCCGCAGCTGGAATGCGAGGTTTCTATTTCACAAGAAATTTCATTTTTAAGTAAATGGATGCAAGATCTATTCTGATTGCTCGCGATTTCAGTCTATTCCTGTCATTTTTTCCATTCATTTGTTCGGCGGGGGAGTAGCAGAGCGCATTTGTCGGCTAGCCCACCGAAATGCCCTTTCAGAGTCATTCTTCAAGCAGCGATAGCAGCCGGGACCCTCCTCGCTGCCATGTGCAGAATAATTGGAAGGGGAAATTAGATCAGTTTGAAAATCATGACAGTTCCTGAGCATCAAAGAAAAGTTGGAGATTGTATAGAGTTTGGGGTGGAGTTATTTTTTATCTTGGTTTGCCTTTCCTTTTTCTTTGGGGGGGAAGGAGTGTCCTCATCATTTAACCAGATGCACTTCTCAAGCGATGAGCGTTACTACAAGTTGCACCTCGTTTGGAAAGCACTTGGCATCCAAAAGCGAGCCCCGACTGCAGAGCTAAACATCGCTGCCGGTATTCAAATCGCAGACAAAGACAGCTTTACAATAGTTGCCTGTCTGTATCGAGTTCACCAGTTTTAATTACAACACCCCACAGTGGAAATTTCACAAAACATTTTATCTGTGCGTAAAATTTAATTAAACAAACAGAACCCTAAAGAAAGCATTACATTTGTCACAGCGAAATCTGCGGCGAAGCAGGGTATTTCCGGCTCTTACACATGGGTTATGTCTCAGGTTTGACAGGGGTTGCCTTTGATGCAATGCAGATGGAAAATCAAAATGTAGGGATTAATCCCTCTCTTGCCAGATTATGCAGAAGCGTGCGCAGGTGGCAGGGGAGGCCGAGCCCTTTCCATTTCTCATTATGTCGCAGCGCTGGTGTCTGCGGTGCCGGTGTCTGCGGCGCCGGCCAAGCCTCTGGCGAGTGTGTTATGTGATATAATTGTAAGGTGGAAAACAGTGAGGGAACTTCTCCCTTTGTATTTCAAAGGCCACAATGGCATCTTTATTTGATAAAGGGATTGGATTATGTCTAATCCCCCCACATTTGGAGATGTTTTATTACTTAGAAAACACTTTCTTAAAAGCATCTTCGCTGCTGCAAGTGGGGTGTAAAATATCACTTGTGGGAAAGCTGAGGCCAGGTTTTCCAGGGATGAACGATGAACAGAAATCCTCAGTGCCTTTCTTTGGGGGCTGGGTTCAGGTTTAAAGCATTGTTTTATTAAGTCTCAATTCTAAAAGTAGAAACCAGGCTGTGCCTTTTAATGAGCATCTGATTAAAAGCCCAAAGCTGGAGCCACCCAGCTTGTTAGCCAGGTGCTTAAATCAGTTTACACTCTGATTCAGGATATTGTGTAGGAATTTAGATTCTTTCATAATGAATAATACATACATGAAATGTGACCCCTGTAAATTTAGGGAAACGAGCTGTCAAGCTACACGAGGAGCACAAATGAAGAGGCAAGTGCCATGAACACAACACAGCGTACATTGTCTCGGGAACTTCCTTTGGCACCGGCGGTGGGACACACTTCGCAGATCAAAATAAAAGCTCAAAGGGGAGAAGAGGAATGACGTGGCCAGAGAGCGCTCAGTGGTTTAGGTCATTTGTAATGCTGCGGTGGGCCCTTAATCTGGGAGCTGAATGCTCCTGGACCTTGGGAGGCTTGTGTTGGGCTTTTTGGAGGGACGTGGATCAAACAGCACCAAGTTCCCCCCAAACAGGCTCAGCAGACTTGCTTACAGCTACAGGTGAGGTCCCCTTTCAGTACCTGCATTTTTATATTCCCTGTGTCCTCACAGCAGAAGTGCTTCCGAGTGCTGTCTCATTTCAGTAGTCAAAGTTCCTGAGCAAACGTATTTGCCGAGTTTCATTACTTGTGCAGATGGGCTGTACCGGGAGGAGAAGCCTCCCTCCCTCCCTCCAGTGATCTCCCGCCTTTTAAACCAAGGTAATCTTCTCCCTGGCTCCAGGCGTTGTGCTGCTGAAACCAAACCCCTCTGACCCCGAGCAGGCATTTATCTCACTACCTGAGAGCCGGGCAAGGTTCACTGAACTTCAAGCAAGGCTGGGACTGGGGTGGGAGCCGGGAGAAACTCTCTGGTTTCATCTAGGGTTGGCACTGAGTGTTGAAGCTTTTTTGGCTAGCAAGCTGAGCGGTATAAAGCTTGGAAAAGGAAAGGTCTGGTGGGAAAAGCTGCTCTGTGTTGGGGCTGTGCCCTGAGCACGTGCCCAGCTCAGCACCCTTCTGCTGTGTTTGCACCCGGACCTGCCCAAATGCTCTCCTTGGCTCCAGAGAGCTGGATAGAGACCTCATCTCTGCTCTTCCATTCCCTCATAATTAATATTAGTCTAGTGATACTAATCTCCAGATTTCAGATTTGCTCTGAGTTTTTCCCCCCCTTTAAATTTCCTTGAAATACAAGTTCTGTGGCCAAATTGCAAGTGCCGCTCTAAGTGCGAGACACGATTGCTATCTGCTCCTCGCCAAGCCTGTTCCCTGCGGGGTTCAGAGGGCAGTAGGGATTCTTGCTTGTTTGGGAAAAAGGTCAACTTTCTCCCAGGAGACAAATTTTTTAATGATAATTCCACTGGAGGGATCCATTTTGGGGCGTGATGTGGGTGTGAGGGAGGGTGTGCATACGTGTGTCCGTGTACCGTGCTGATACCTCCTGTGTTGGAAATCCTACTCCTTGGTTCTCTGCTACTTATAAAATCCTACTTGAAAGCCTGCAAAAAAAAAAAAATCTATAAAAATATATGTGCAAAGAAAAAAATTGTTTCCTAAAAATACTGAAGTTTAGAACTTCAGAAGATGACCACGTTTCAGAGGCTGGTCCCAGCAGTTCTGTGTTTAGGAAGCAGGACTGTTAGGGGACTTTTGCTGTAAAAAGGACTTGCAGAAATGCTGGACACGGAAAAGATTCTGCACGGCTCTGAACTCTGAACCCAGTGCCCTGGAGGAGGTGCGTGCGTTTGTAAAAACACAAACGTGTTTCTCTACTGGCAATGAGCTCATTTAGCTCTTTGTGCAACTGGTTCCCATGTGTGTCGTGCTGGTGAAACACTTTGAAGCAGAGAAGGTGCCTGAGAGCTGGGGCAAGCACGGCAGTCGGTGGTGGCACCGCAGTGCCAGGGACTCGGCTCCATCTCTTCTCTGCTGTTACCTCCCTCTGGGCTCCGCAGCCGCTGGTGAAGCCAGGCCAGCGCGTGTTCGTTGCTGTGGTTCAAAGCATCGCAGTGGCCTTTCCTGTGCAAGGTTTCTGATTCCCTTTCTAGAGGGACTGTACTGGATTATAGCAGGCAGGCTGGAGCCTTATCTTTAGCTCAGTTAAGCTTAGCTCTAGAAAGCAGTGGTGGGGATACCCACAGACGCTCCTTGTGCATCACGCCGGGAGGCTCTGAGGTGGGAAGGTGGGTTTTCCCAGGCTCCTGAAGAAGCTAAATATTGCTTTCTCCAGAGGAGGCACAAAACCAGTGCCATGGTTAGACATCTGAGAGGGGACCCTTTTCATTTCATCAACTCTCTCTTAAATTTGTTTGCCTAGGGAATGTCCTACGCCGTGATCTCCTCCTACATGTTGGTGGGGTTACGAGGGAGGGAGGGAGCGAGAATCACTGAGCACTGCATAGCCAGAGCATCCCTCGCCCTGAGGTGGGTGCAGAGGGGCTGCCGTGATTTGCTGGCGGTGCCATGGGTGCCCGGGGCAAAGGCAGGGCCCCAGCCCACCTTTCCAGCACACGGACCTAAAAGCTTTTCTTTTGCTCTCCTGAGCTCATTGCCTGCCCGTGTGAGAGATGCATAGCCTTGTCCTGACTAACCCGTGGCCAAAAGCAGAGAAGCATTTTATTCTAGAGGCTGGTATTTCACTATACAAGCGCTTTTGAAATAAGGAAAAATGGGTGGAAATTGCAGTGGGCTTAGCAGACAAAATTGAGCAGTTGACTGTGGCAAGGCACACAGTACTTAAATGCAAGAGCTGATCTAATCGTTGTTCTCGAGGAAGCTTTTTGCTGCATTTTAGCACACAAAGCTTTTCGTTTTCTCTTTTGTGGCTTGAGCTGCTATTTAAGAAAGCAAAAATCAATAAACCTTTCCAGCTTTCAATCTTTTGCCCCAAAAGGTGTTTTTTTGGGTAGTGTTTTGTCATTCATAAGCTGTGGCGACAAATCCTTGACATCATTCGTGGATAATATCGATCAGCTCTTCCGTTGCGCCAAAGGACAAATAGAAATCATTTATCTGTCTGGACTCCAAAACAGCAAAAGACAAAGGGCTCTGCCAGCCACCCATGACAATCAGCAGCTGAAGGTATTAGCAGGGGGTCAAGTTCAGAGGTCAGCGGTCAAACAGGTTGTCATCAGTTTCTCACAGCTATCAGAGTGGAAAAACCCAGCTGGTTCTTATTAGCCAAATCCAGGGAGGCTGGCGGTGGTGGGTGCTTGGTGGCTCGGGGTGCACCTGCTCCAGGGTGCTACTGTGGGGAACAGGGCCACTGCCGTTCCCTTCCTAAAGGAGGATACACTGTAGGTTTGCTTGTATTTACTGTAAATATGGGGTCTTAAGTCCACCTTCGCTCTGCCAGGAAGTGCTGGGACTAAGGGCTAGGCCCGGACAAACCAGGAGAAGCTGCAGTTTTCCATGATCTCATCAAAGCTGGTATTGCTCTGGGCATTTCTAGGATCCATTTGTTTTGATATCGTTAAATGATATTGTTCAATCTGCTGCACTTATTTTGGCAACAGTCTCTTCTTGAGTGAAGGCTCCTAAACCTGCTGCTTCAAATCCGTCTTCCCCGAAGAGATGTGTAAAAGCCAGGAGATTTCTGAGCCAGGTGCAGTACGCCAACTGTATTTCATTGGATGTATGTACTACACCGAGGGAAAGTATCAGTTCTACCTGCATATCCTTGTTCTCCACCATCAGTGCCACCAAATTAGAATTAACAAACGTTTCTATCAAGCTAAGTTATGATGCTGTATGAAATCGGTCCCCGGAGGGGGCGCTCCCCATGCCATATAACTCCAGAGCTACCGGCAGGCCACTGCCAGCGCTGTGCCTCTGCTGCACATGCAAGCTCTTCTAGCCCTGGTGTCAGGACTAAGCCTCAAGTCTACAAGATCTGTAAGTAGCAGAAAAGCAGCCAAAGAAAACTGGCTGCCTCTTTGTATTTATCTGCAGTTAAAATAGGCACCTATATGGTCCTTCTTTCTCCAACGCTGTAAAAAAATGTGGGCTGCTCTGAGTTTTATGGAAAACCCTTGAGCCATCATTCAGGCAGGAGAGCTCAGCCGCTAGAGAAGTCCCTGGGGAAGCCAAAGGGGAAGGCTCCCGCCAGAGCTGCTCGTCTGATCCACCCATTGGCTTTCCATAAACCTGGACACTGGGTTTCCACTACTCAGCAGGTACTTCAGCCAAAATTACTGGAGCAAGGGGAAATGGCCGTAGGCAGTAAATAAGAGCAGATCAAATATCAGCATCATCACCATTTCCAAGAGCTCCCCCGCGCTGCAGGGGCACAGGAAGGCCGTACGCCAGGGATGCCAGCTCCAGCGCACGGCCCTGGGCATCGCAGCTCTCCGAAAGGAAGGCGCTAGTGTCAGGGAAGGGGCTGCAAAGGGTTTTACGTGTGTGTCTGTATACCTGGCTTAAAAACCAGATGTAGCAAAGGATCGCATTCATATTTCTTGGTGGTATCTACTTTTCAACAGTGGCTCTTCTTTTCCATGTTCTGAATGCTTTCATGGGCTCTCTCCCCCTCTCCCATCTCCATCTCACCACAGTTATTCTCAAGGTTTTTATTTTAAGGGGGCTGGCAAACAGAGATTCATCTTGTATTTAACCACGAGCGCCTCAGTGGAGTTTCGCTCGGAGATTATGCTCAGTATTGACAACTGGTCCAGGCAGCCCGGAGAGAAACACGCTGTACACACACACGGAGGTACGTTTTATTTAAAATGTGACAAGTTTTCTTCTATTCATCAACAACTAGTTGAGGCAGTAGAGACTTTCTTACAAGAAATGGGCGTCTTATAGTGCTGTAACAAGGCGATCTCTTTGCATTTTAGATAGATAGCTGGGGAAGTACTTGTGCAAACATAAACTCCCACTGGATAAATAAGCTGGGTACGCGATGCTGGGAGCCAGCGTTGCTCCTTCACCCTACAAAGTCGATGTGGTAAATGTAACACTTTGCTTAAATTTCTTGTAGCGGATAGAAATTCTCCCTTTTATTTTATTTTATTCTCCCAAGGACGCTGTCAAGGTCACCATGAATCCTGATGCTCCAAAGAGTGTATCAGGGATACAAACCCATTTCACCAGGCTATTGTTGTATGTATCCTCCTGTGCATCCAACTTCATTTCCACTTCAATTTTATCAACCTTCCGCTGGAGACTCAAGGAGATAGGAAACAAGTACTGACACGAATTAGCCCGGAGATTGACTGATATAGCTCAACCCAGGGAATCCTGGGTAAAACCTTCTCCGGGCTCTTTCTCTCTTGCTCTCTCTCTCTCTTTTTTTTTTCTTTCTTCCCCCCCCCCCCCCCCCCTCTTTTTTTTTTATCCACAACTGTCTTTGTCAGTCACCTGTCAGAGATGTCACCAGTCCTGTCCAGGATGACAGGCAGGGTGGGAAGGCTTTTGATGGGGTAATTTGCCAAAAATACCCAATGCAGCGTATTAAAGATGGCAGCAGGTGGCAAAGGCTCCAGGGAAGAAATCCCTGTTATGCAGCTGCGGGTAAAAACAGCTTTCTCTTCTCAAAACTCCTGTGAAGCCCAAAGGCGCTCACCCCTTGGCTTTGGGGAGTGCATGGGAGAGTTCCGCTGCCTTTTGGGAGAGCCTTGCTCCACCTGTCGATGCTCTGGGGACCTCTCGGTGTGCGTAGGATTGGCTGGGGTGACACCCCGACCTCCCCCTCTCCACCCGCCCCGTGCTTGCAGCCTGTCCCCCCTTGCTACGGGGCTTGGGGTGCAGTGAAGCCTCCAGGATGAGTAAGGTCAGCAGAAGATGCTCGCAGTGATGCATTGCCGGTGCTTGGTGCGGTAAACAGGCTGCTGCGGCGTTTCCTCCTGTCCGCTGCACGAGCAGGCTTTGCGGTAGGGTGTCAGCCAACGCTGGCGGTGTTTACAGGTTTTAGTTGTGCTCTGCAGCTCAGCAGCGACGGTCCCGGCAGAGGCAGGGGTTGTTTCGTAGCGTCCGATCAGTGCTCCAAGTGAGCGCCGGGCTCGAGCGCGGTGCAGGGAAAGGCCGCGTCTCCCGGGCGGGGTGGGATGGGGATGGGGATGCTGCAGCAGCGTGATGCTCTGCTGCCTGCCCTCCCTGCAAACTTCAGCCCCTCTTCTTCCTCGGGGTGGAGCGGTAGGAAATTTATGCCCTTTGGGTTCAAAAAAGGCTCCTAGAGGAAAAGAGAAAGGAGAGAGAGAAAGAGAATGAAAATGATTTTAATTTTTTTTTGGCGTAGAAATGAAGCTGATATTGAAAGTGAGTAAATTTTAATGAAACGGTGCAAAAATGACATCATTTACTCAGAAATCATTAATTTGTCAGCATTAATATTTCAGCTACAACATTGCCTGTCATTCTGTGCCAGCAATGACTGATAAATCTATAAAAGTGTGCTGCTAATTTACTGAATATTTATGTGCAGTGTCATTTGCAGAGTAGGATTTGAATTTATTTCACTCAGTATTCAGCTGGAGAACATTTCTAGCAAACCTAAAATGAACAGCACTAGGCTGTGCAAAGTAAAGCTGGCAAAACTTCTTAAATAACATTTTAAAGGGAGAGGAGCCCTGGCAGGAGGCTGCGGCGTTTCCCTCGGATGAGGTTCGTCTGAGACCGGGTCCCAGCAAAGACCCCGCGGGTGGCTCGGGACAGGGCACGGCAGCTGCCAGCCCTGGGGCTGCGCTGACATGTATTTGTCACATCTATAACATTTTTCATCTCCAGACCTCCTCAGAGGTGTCAGCTTATCCGTTCCACCTCCCTGGGGGACGCACACATGTCGGGAAGGAGCAAACATTCCCCAAATAATGGCTTGGTGGGAATTTGTGTGTCATTTTGGAAAATGGGGGAAAGTGTGCAGCGGTGGGGTGGGAGGCTTAAGGAAGTAGTGGGGATGAGTGGATGTTTTGGCAAAGTTTTGCAGCTGAGGCGGGTTGGGGCTGGTTTGAATCGACAGCACCATGGCAGCTCGGGCTGCCTCTGGTCGAGCCCTGCCTCACGTGATGTGAGGCCAGCCGCAGAAGATGCTTTGGCTCCCCGGCGTGGAGGAGCGAGCATCCCCGGCAGGCTGGGGTTTTGTGGTGAGGATTATCTTAACCACACCAGAGCTTTCTTGCAGCTCTCTCCAGAGTCATCATAGCTCCCCTGTGTCAGTGCTCCGATCCCTGCAAGCCTCCCAGGAACGCCCTGTGCCGGTGGCTGCAGAGGGCTCTGGTGCTTCCTGGGGCTGAAGCAGGACGCGGCAGAGCCGTCAGCTGGGGCGTGTTTGGGAGAGGGAGTTCTTTGGATGGATAGCTCAGTCACTGAAAAATGCAATTTTGGGATGATAGAACCCATTTGGAACCTCAGGCTGAGTTTGGATAGCGCTTTCAGGCAGAAGGAAATAAGGAATTAATTTTTTTGGTGGCATGAAAATGAAGTTTCCCTTTGGCAATTTGAAAATGGGATATTTTGATTTTTCTATTTTGAAATTTTGGTTTTGGACCAAATTTATCAAGGGTGTTTCCACCTTTGAAATTATAGATTTTTTTTTAATTAAGTAGGAAGTTTCATTTTGAGTTGAATAGAGGGGCATTGGGTTGGTTGTTTTGTTGTTTTGTTTTGGGGTGGTTTGGGGTGGGGTTTTTTTTTTGTTTTTGGTGGTTTGTGTGGTGTGTTTTTGGGGGGGCTGGGGGTGGTTGTTTGAGTTTTTTTTCTCCCCCAAAACAAACACTTGACAGGACCAGAGGGCTCTTCCCTGTAACCACTTGAGCCATAGAATAAAAAACGGTGCTACTTTAACCTCTGAAATTTAGATGTCGAGCACCTAAGAGGAGGTGCAGCAGAGAGGAGGGACTGCCCGGGGCACCTGGGAGCCTGCAAGGTGGCCAGAGCCACGTGCACGTTCTCCAGGTGCCGTCCCCACCACACGTCCCTGTTGTTGAAGGTGCTGGTGCTGCTCCTTATTCTCGGCCCAGCTCCCGGGGGGAGCGGTGCGGCCAGGCCGCCACAGTGCACGTGGTGGGCTGGGTTATTTACCCGCCAGCATCGTCTCGGGCTCGCTGGGAGCCTGAGGAACCTCCTGAACGTGAGAGCTGAGCACTGCTCACCAAGGGCCATCTGTTAGGTTGAAGACCACAGGAACTGCTGGTAATTAACAGGCATATTAATCCAGTAGAACACGATAGCCTTATTATAATCACATTTTTCACTTTCATCAGAATAATATCATATTATATTAATATTTATTTCTCACTAATGGGCTGTGAAATGAGCTGGGTGATATTCATGGTGGGAGGTGGTGTCGGAGGGTGGGAGCAGTGGGGCAGGGGCAGAGGAACACATCGTGGAGAGCCTGTTGCCTCCTGATAGCCCTGGGATCCCCGGAGCTGGGGGAACCGAGCGCGTCTGCCCACGCAGGCGTGGCCCGCGCCCCTTCCCTCCTCTCCCTTACAAAAGTGTCAGAAACGTGGTCGGTGGGATATCGCGGTGCCACCGATGCCAGCCTGCCCTGGTGCTGGCTGTTTGCACTGCGCCTTCTGCCCCTGCTCGCTTTCGAGGTGCAGGGAGGGGGAGCACAGCTCAGGATAAAGAGACAAGCTGGATGATGCAGACACTTCAGGTCTGACAGATTTGGGCATGGCTGTCAACAAGATGGAGATTTACTTTAAAGAAGAGAAAAAAAAAAAATCTTGCTTATACTTGGCCACTCACATCTATTACTCTGGAAAATAAGGATGGTGAGAGAGTAAGGAATAAATCCCTTCTAAAAATATATTGGGTGAATGCATTAATTTTCCGTGGCACATGGATGAGGGTAAGAGAATGATTTTTAAGCTTGATTCATTCTCCAAAATGGTTCTTAAGCCTTTTAATTGTTGAGTGTTGGCATAAAAACATATTATTTATGAAGCTGTGGCTTGGTTCTACATGGCCCCTATGCCTTTTTTCTTCTTTTAAAGCAAATCTCATTTATTTCTTCCCAAAAGGTGCTCTAGAATCTAATATGAGCATTATGAATATTTAATTTTCAGAGCAGGGTTTACACAACACCAGAGCGTCTGGCGGCTCAGCCAGTCCCTGCACAACAATCCCGGTTTGGAGCTCCAGCTCATCTACACTAGTAGATCATTGCCTGTCTGCTCTGCTTGGTTCACATCTACCAAAACTCATCATCTGCTGCCTATCTCGGGCTGCTTCATTCCCGTGGTATCTGTTTCTACAAAATTCACGTGTCGCAATAGGCGAAGGAAGAGCAGGAGGCACTGAGAGACCCCGCAGTCGTAGAACTTTATTGGCTTTCTTAAAGGTAATGTGATAATACAGTAAAAACATTTCACAGGAGAGGAAAAGTCTTTGGCTTAATTGTTAGTAAAAAATTATTTCCTACAGTGTTAAAGATCTAATTGGTCCAATGAAAAGGCAAATTAATTATGGCTCATTTGAAGAAACCTGCATGTGTCCTAGCTTTTGTGCAGAGGCTGCAGGTGGGAGCCATGGCATTCCCAAAGCTGGCAAAGCCAGAGGCTGGGAGCGCTGTCCTCTGCAACGTGAGGTGTGTTCCCTTGGAAGGGACTTGGTGCTGGCTGGGACATGGGAGAATAATAATAATTTTTTTTTTTTTAATTTGGTTTTAAACCTGCAACACTCAGATTTTCCCTATCACTGTTTGGAATTTCCCTTTGAAACCAAAGAAATGGGTTTCTGCTGTTTTAGACCAGGCAGCCCAACCCCCATATCCACACCAAACCAAATCCCTTTTCTGCTGGGAAGATGTTTTATTTTCTGATTTGTAAGGTCTGGGGCTTTTTAATAGGGGAAGGAGCATTTTTCTGTATTGTAGCCTGACTTTTTGCAAACCATTGAAAATCTGTCCCTTTTTTGTAAAATCACACTCCCCACACCGCTGGATGGGTTGGGAGACAAAATTCATAATTAGTTCAAATCCAAGGATGCTTCAAGATGCTAAGGTGGACTCTTCTGGACCCGTCCTTGCTGTCGTGGTTTATGTAGGTTTATCTCCTGCCCATTACCTGCAGGGAGGGTAAAGCACACACCAGCCTGAACCACCACTCTCCGCCAGCTCACAAACATCAAAGCTTTATATATTTATTTAAAATATATTAAACAATTTATACCAACAGGTTCCCATAAACACCAGCCTGTATCCCTGCCAATGTATCCATCCCAATTTTCATAACAGAGTGATCTGACCCCCAGACATACAGCAAAAGCACTTTTCAAAGGCATTTCAGGCATCCTGGGCCCTGCCCGCAGCATCGACCTGGTACCCTGCTCCCTCGCCTCCCGCGCGCCCCTCGCCCACACGCTGGTGCCAGCCGCACGCTGATGCAAAGCAATTGCTGGGCAGCTGCTGGGCTCGGGCGTGCGTTTCTGTACTCCTCCACCAGCTAAATATTTACAGCTGCTGCATCACGCTGTGTTTTGCACCCGCGCCGTTGCCAGCTGGGTGCCGATGCCTTGCATTTGTGTGTTGGGGGGGTTAATACCCCCAGGCTCAGGCAGGGACTCCCAGGGTCACTGGTCCTTTTGCTGCCCTCCCTCCCAGTACCGAGCGGGGCTGAGCATCTCCTCCATCTCCTGCCAGGGCTTTCCCACCCGGGGCCTCCTTTGTGCTTCCTCCCATTCAGCCTGGCCCCAGCTAAAATGTTTTTCTGTCCAAGATATTCCCTGCGTTAAGCCTAAGCAGCCCAAATTGTCTCACCTTCCCCCCCCGCTCTGATAAATGCTCCCTCTGCAGTTAATGTAACCTCCCCGAACGTCCTTCATTTGTCAAAGATCGCAGCCTTTTACGGCGGGTCATTATTTCACGAGGAATTCGAACAGAAATATTTCCAGTCCACACCAAGCGATCTATTTCACTTCCCCACCCACCACATTAGCCTCTGAATACTCTCATTATACCATTACTAATTAGAAATTCTCTCAAATTGGTGGCTGCATTAAAAAAAAAAGACAGTGTGCTGAGCATATGGCATAATATCCTATTAATGAACACTCTAAATTCAAACTCAGGTCAGCTGCTCATTTCTTGCTCATGACACCCAGGCAAGGGGGGGAAGCAACCTTTTTTCTTTTTTTTTTTTTTTTTTTTTTTCCTTTCTAAAATGCATAATGCTGAATGCTAGGAATGCAGCGATGCCTTAGGCCAATGCTTTATTTTATTTGGCTAATTTTTTTGGTAGAGCTGTAAAAAAAAAAAAAGAATATATGTGTGTGTGTATATATGCATTCATAAACCTCCAGTGGAAACCAGTGACTTGCTGGCCAGTGCTCACCTGCATGTTGCGATGTTGCCTCCTTTAAACAACAGTAAAAGAGGCCCCGTGCACTGCCGAAATAACTTCTATCATCACAAACAAGATGAATGTTGTTTGAGGTTGCATATTGTCCTGCCAGCATCAATGTCTTCAGTGTAGAGATGTGGGTAAGGAGAGGAATTGCAGCATATACACTTTTTTTTTCTTTTTAGTTAAATGGCCTAATTGTACCAGACACTCGCACCGTGTGAGTGACTTTTCGGGTTGACCTCACCTTGTCCCGAATTGGCGGACGCTGAATCAGGGTACGAGCCAGCGCTGCTGCTCGCAGAGTCCAAGGAGGTTGCTCCTCAGCATCAGCTGTGGTGGTCCTGGGGGGACCACTGCAGTAAAGGGCTTCAGCAGGGGGTGCCTGGGGCCTGCCCGGGGGGCTCCGGGCGAGCTCAGCAGCGGGGAGAGGGCACCCGTGGCTGCTGCGTCCCCATGGTCCTGCCAAGCTCTGGGGAACGTGCAAGCCTGACCGCTCGCTGTGAGTTGCTCTAGTTGCATTTCTTAGGCTTGATGGAAATTTGCCAGGAGCGGGAGGGCTGGGTGCAAATATTCACGTGTTTCTGGAGATGGGCAAAGGTTACCCGCCTTTCCGAAGATTATTTTATTATTTCTTTTTAGTACCGTGACATTTGCAGTACAGTAAAATAGCAAATTTTTGTACCTTCCTCTTCTCTGGGTGGACGAGCTGTCAGGGCTTTAGGTCTCAGCAGTCTTGTTGTCACTGAGGTTTATAAAACTACCAAAAGATATTATGTCAGCTGATTCTTTAATGGGATAATCATTAGCCAAGACCTGAGTAAGGTTTTTTTGCCATCACTAATTTCACTTCAAGGTGAACGCACAGGCAAAACCCTCCGGCGCGGTGTTTGCTGTGATGTATGTACTTGCTTCGCTCCGTGCCATTGTGCCAATTCCCGCTTCTCCCTGGGACGTGCCATGTGCCCTCTGTCCCTGGATGGCATTTGTCACAGTGGGATAAGTCACAGCATGAAGGTTGTGACTGTCGTTCCTTGTAGAGACACTTTGACGGGTGTCACAGGGCTTCTGGCTCCGGCTCCGAAAGCCAGGGCTGCAATCTCAGCCCCGTGGATACCTGCACACCCTCCGTTTATCCGGGGCACTGGGGCACCAAAGGATGTACGAGGGTGATGGCTGCATCGTGCAATTTGACCTTTCAGTAAAAAGTTTTGGCTTTTCAACAAAGTGAAACTTTATTGTAGAAAACAAATATTTTGCCTCATCAAGAATCCAATTTTCTGTCAAAACAGTTTTCATTAAATATTTCCAAGCAGCCCCGGGTTAGTATTGATTTAAACTGTTACAAGAGAGAGAAGAATGAGGCTTTGTCTCTACAAAGATCATGTTTGCCCACCAATTAAAATTACAGTAGAAGTGAGTAATTGCTGCCACCTCCAAAGGGGGATTGTTTAACAAAACTCACAGTAATTATCCTTGTTAGTTTGCATAGCCCGATGTCGCGTCCCAGCGAGTGGTCAGGACCCTGGGCACTGAGTGGTGGGAGCAGGCAGCGGGGACGAGAGGTTTGCAGAGCTGCTGCGGTGGGCTGCCAAGGGCGGGGAGGTCTTCTCCTCCTGGGAAGTATCTGCTGCTCTGGGAGGGCATTTGGAGGAGGACCTGGCCTTCACGCTTGCATCGCCCGCTTGGTTTTCAAGTATTAGGGAGCTACCATGGCTCGTGCTCACGGTCTCCGTGCCGTGGCTGTTGCTGTGATTTTGAGGACTGCCTTCTGCGGGACATTGTTTGGACTGAGAAATAAATCATGGCTCATGGCAGCAGATGGGCACCGGGGCTGGATGCTCCTCGGCAGTCACAAAGCTCCAGTCCCGACCCCGTGGCTGGGCCACCGCTCACCGATGGGTTGGTGTGTTGCTGCACTGCTTGTTAAGGCTTTTCCCAGAAAATGCACGTGTCGTCCTATAGCAGTTGAAGTGAGGCGTGCAGTCATCTGTGCAGGGGGCCTTTCTGCCTTTCTGGTGCTGTGCCGGGGAACTGGGAGCAGGGCAGGTGATGGGCATTGGGGTCGCTCAGCCTGGGGAGGGCGAAGGAGCTGGAAGAGGCAGGGGAGAATGGGAGAGGGTCCAGAGCCGGATCTGTCCCTTCCAGCCGAGTTGGTCTCATGTTCTGAGGGTTAAAGCCAAGATAAGTGCTGTGCAGCCCAGGAAGAATTGAGGTTTTATTTCATCGGCACTGGGGTCATTCCTGATTTAATTATGTAAAAATTAATGTGAACGTCTTTCTTGGTACGTATAGGCCATCCATGGAAATTGAATTGGGTGAAATGCTGGTTAAGCTAATCACTTGCAAGTCATTATGATGGCTAAGCACAGGGATGTTGTAATCTGTTGGGACTTCGCAAAGACCTGATTGAAGACCAAGTTTAAGACCTACAGGTTTAATCAGAGGGGATCAACAATATTGCACTGAAGTGATTCTTCCTGTTAGAAAGGAACTCCAAGCCATTTTTTTGCAGTATGAGAAACCATATCGCAAGTCCAAGTGGCTCTTTGTGTGCTTCCCAAACCCTTCCTGACCTGGCAGTTGTGGAGGGAGAACTGTATCTGATCCCAGGCTAACAACGAGGTCCTGGTTTTCTCCAGCCAGAACACCCACACTGCAGTATGGCACAAGATACTCAGGTTTTTAAGTCCTGAGAGGATCTACAGGTTATCTAATCTGTCTTTATGTATCACAAAAGTTTACATAATTTCCTTGTTACATCGTGTTTTGAGTCCAGTAGCCTATATTGCACCACAGGATCTGTGCTAGATAGGCAACCTCGGCTTGAATAAGAGATAGCAAGAGGTGGGAATCCATCCTTCTCGTAGTGCCTTTTTCGAATGCTTTGCTCATCACGCTGTTTGTAATCTGTATCTCTGTTTCTTGTATGAATTTGCCTAGCCTGGACTCCTAGCTATAGGTTCATGCCATGACTTTCTCTGCTTGCACGAAAGAGCTCTCTGTATCTGTATTTTCCCCTTGTGAAGCTGAGTATATATATCTTGTTCTTAAGAAACAACTTATGCCATACAAGTAACACTAGTTTGTGCAACGTGTGTACATAATGACACAATAGCCGCACTGCAGAGGATGAAAAATAGGTTTATAACCTAGTTTAACATTTTTGACCTGCTGTTTTTTGCCGACACCTTGATCCCCCATACCTTTCGTGTTGCCAGGTCTGAGGTCCCCTCGTCGGCAGCGGCGCTGCCTGCCTGCCTCCCCAGACACTTGCCAATGCTGCCTGCCGTCGCATCGCCATAAAAACATACAGCGAATTACTGCGTGTACGGGGAGGGAGGACGTTTAATGCAAAGAGGAGGTGCAGAGAGAAGCTGTGTTGTGATATTATATGCAGACATTCATAAAGAGCGTAATCCCTGGGAAAAATCCTAGTCCTAATCATGCAGCAGCCTTTCTTCCCTGCAAGCAGAGGGGCTGCAGGTGAAGGTAGCGCATTTGCACGAAGCTCCCTGCTCCTGCTAAGAAAGGAGATTCTGCCAAGGATTCTGTTCCCGCATCCTCTGGTGGAAATTAGTCATTTCAGGATAATAATAATCGGATTAAAAATGCCATTGAATTGTGTAGGATCTGTACTCTGCAAGGTGGTTCAGCTTGATGGGGCTTGGCTAGGACTCGAACAGCAGCGGTACCCTCGTGGCGATGCTGACCCGGGCACGTCGCTGCCCAAGCACCAGCCGCTGCGGCCAGTGTCTGAACAAAGGCAGGGCAGTGGCGATGGAGTTCAGCTCCTGCCTCCGGACGTAGGAGCTGGCTCACTGGCCTGGTTTATTTTTTTTTCTGAAGAGCTAAGCTGCTTGTTTAAAGACCCTGCTGAGCACATTTTGCTTCTGAAAGGAAGGGTCTGTGATTTAATCATTTAAGTGATGGGAAACATAGTGACAAAAGATGAGGAGAGGGCTGAGATACTTAATGCCTTCTTTGCCTCAGTCTTTAATAGTAAGACCATTTATTCTTGGGGTACCCAGCCCCCTGAGCTGGAAGATGGGGTCGGGGAGCAGAATGAAGCCCCCATAATTCACGGGGAAGTGGTTTGCGACCTGTGTCCAGGCGGGGTGTGAATGTCTCTGGCGAAGGGACTCCACAACCTCTCTGGGCAGCCTGTGCCCCTGCTCTGGCACCCGCACAGTAAAGGAGTTTTCTCTCATGTTTAAGCTGAACTTCCCGTGTTCCAGCTTGTGCCCGTTGCCCCTTGGCCTGGCGTTGGGCACCACTGAAAATAATCAGGTCCTATCCTCTTGACCCCCACCCTTTAGATAGTTTTAAGCATTGATGAGATCCCCCCTCAGCCTTCTCTTCTCCAGGTTGAACAAACCCAGGTCTCTCAGCCTTTCCTCATAAGGGAGATGCTCCAGCCCCCCGATCACCTTGGTAGCTCTCCCCTGGACTTGCTGAAGCAGTTCCCCATCCTTCTTGAACTGAGAGCCCCAAAAGTCAGCATGGGTTTACAAAAGGCAGGTCCTGCTTGACTAACCTAATGTCCTTCTATGACCAGGTGACCTGCTTAGTAGATGAGAGAGGCTGGGGATGTTGTCTACCTGGACTTTAGTAAAGCCTTTGACACTTTCTCACAGCATTCTCCTGGAGAAACTGGCTACTCGTGGCTTGGGTGGGTGTACTCTTCCCTGGGTCAAAAGCTGGCTGGATGGCTGGGCCCAAAGAGTTGTGGTGAATGGAGTTAAGTCCAGTTGGCACAGGTCACGAGCTCAGTATTGGGGCCAGTTCTGTTTAGTATTTTTATCAATGATCTGATGAGGGACTCAAGTGCACCCTCAGTAAGCTTGCAGATGACACCAAGTTGAGCTGGAGTGTTGATCTGCTGGAGGGCAGGAAGGCTCTGCAGGGGGACCTGGACAGGCTGGATCGATGGGCCGGGGCCAATTGTATGAGGTTCAACAAGGCCAAATGCCGGGTCTTGCACTTGGGCCACAACAACCCCAGGCAACACCACAAGCGTGGGGCAGAGTGGCTGGAAAGTTGCCCGGTGGAGAAGGCCCTGGGGGTGCTGGCTGACAGCTGGCTGGGCATGAGCCAGCAGTGCCCAGGTGGCCAAGGAGGCCGCCAGCCCCCGGGCTTGTGTCAGCACTGGTGTGGCCAGCAGGAGCAGGGCAGGGATGGGGCCCTTGTGCTCGGCGCTGGGGAGGCCCCACCTCGAATGCTGGGCTCAGGTTTGGGCCCCTTGGGACAAGAAGGACATTGAGGTGCTGGAGCGTGTCCAGAGAAGGGCAGCGGGGCTGGGGAAGGGTCTGGAGAACAAGTGTGCTGGGAGGTGGCTGAGGGAGCTGGGGGGGTTTAGCCTGGAGAAGGGGAGGCTGAGGGGAGACCTTTTCACTCTCTACAACTGCCTGAAAGGAGGCTGTAGTGAGGTGCTTGGTCTCTTCTCCCAAGTAAGAAGCGATAGGACAAGAGGAAATAGCCTCAAGTTGCACCAGGGGAGGTTTAGGTTTGATGTTAGGAAACATTTCTTCACCAAAAGGCTTGTCAAGCTCTGGAACAGGCTGCCCAGGGAAGTGGTTGAGTCACCATCCCTGGAGGTATTTAAAAGACGTGTAGATGTGGTGCCTGGGGACATGGTTTAGTGGTGGACTTGGCAGTGTTGGGTTAATGGTTGGACTCGATGATCTTAAAGGTCTTTTCCAACCTAAAGGATTCTATGATTCTATATAGATTTGGAAGACTTATGTTAACACACCTTCCCCTGTTATTACACATAAGTTATAAGCATAAACCTATATATACAGACTTGTATGAGTACATCTGGGTGTGCTTTTTCAGTGCAGGCGGAGCTGCTTTGAACCCTGTGGGGCAAGGCTCCAGTCCTGCAGTGTGTTGCTCTGCTGGGGCTCCATGGAGAAGCCCAGCCGGGGGCTTGTGGGGTGCGAGCCCAGCTGGGGGTCTTGCAGGGTCTCCTGACAGCTCACCTTACTCTTGCAGTCATTAACCTTCTTTAAGCTGATTATTAGATTTATAAAAACGTTTATACATTTTAAAGGAGTAAAAACTTCAGTTCAATATTTAGAAGCGCATGAACAGCTTGCAGAGCATTTTATCCATCTGTTCCCTAATACTAAAAATGCCCACCTTTGTAGGTGCCTGGAGGGTGCTGGGCCAGAGCTGCTTCCCAGGCTTTGTCAGGAGGCGGCTGATGTCCATATCAAATCAAGATGCTTGTTGTAATGTTCGCAAAAATGTAATTTGATTTGCCTTTGTCAACAAAATCTGCGGAAACATCCCCTGCCTGAATAAATATCTCTGCAGGGTAGCACATGCTTTGTAAATAATTTTCATTGTAACCCCCTCTTCCTAGCAGGGTGGAGAGTTGAGAACATTCATCAAGTCTCACATTAAGAAAATAATTTTCTTGTACCTAATTTGTGCAATAAATAAAGTCCACAATTTCTTGCTTCTGCAGCAAGGAAACATAAAGAGCTGAGACCAGGTTTTTTTGACACTGGGTCTTTTTTCGATGGCTATTCCTGCCTCAGACTTGATGCCTCCCTGAGACCCCTGGCCAACAAGTCCACAAGAGTCTGGTGACCGGGGGCACGTCATCTTTTAGGCAGTCCAGCACAGAATGACCTGAAGGAGCTTTATTTGCCAGGGGGGATGAAAGGCTCCTTTGCAGTGCCCACCAAACAACAACAGTTTCTCATCCCTGGCCTGGAACTGGATATCCTGGACGATGCAAAGGCTGGGCAAGGATTTACCCAGCTGCAAGGGCTCTTTGGCTGGGCCTGCCCGCTCCTGCCAGCACATAACTGGCACAAAGTAAAGGTTATTTTTCAAGTAAGAAACTTGGAGAGATTTGCTTGCTTGCTTGCAACCTGCACTCATGACTGACTGCAGGAGGGGGGGAAGGTGTGGTCTGAGTTTTTTTTTAACCTGAATTACCTCTAGATATGGAGCTTTAGACATCTGCTTTTTTCTTTTGATATCCCTAAAGGCTTATCCAAAAGGAGCTATAGCGAAAGCACAGCCCCTTGCTTCCCCTGTCTGTCCCCAGGCTTTGATACAAAACCTCGCAAAGGCAGCACTCTTCTTTCTGATGGCCTCAGTTGCCTCTGGCTCAGGCTCTGGTAGCTGCACCGTGTGCTCTACACCTTCAGGAGTCACCTTCAGTGCTCCTGCCCCTCGGGCTCTGCTCACAAGCAGCACTGAACGGGCACATGACGAGCCTGTAGGACAGGGCTCAATGGCTGGGAAGGGAACTTGGAGGACATGGAAGTGTTTTGGCATCTAGTTAGGTGCACCTTGGGTGACCAGACTCTTAAATTCCTTCTATCAATCCCTCGTCTCATCAAGAACTGGAGCGCAGGTCTGTCAAGCTGGGAGAATACCAAGATGGGAGGATAGCTTTTTTTTTTTTTCCCCTTGTAGAAATGTAAATCTGTTATTTATATATATTTTATGGATGGCATGTTCCTATCCCCAGGCGTTTTGCATTGGAATTCAACTCATTGAAAGCCTATTACATGTTCACTAACTATAAACCATCTGATTTATATTCATTAACCAGTAGTAGACAGCAGCAGTGGCATAACTTTAGCACTGGACATGCCTCAGTCGACGGGTGAACTAAATTTCAGTTAATTACGGTGCTGTAATTGTTGTCCAGTACAAGTATCTTCAGGGCATTCACTTTGTAAATAATTTTTCACCCCAACCTTTCCTGCATACTCGGTTGCTGCTCTGCAACTTTGTTCAAGCCATAAATTATTAGGAAATCAGCTCTGCTGCCTTTCTGGTAGAAGGCGGCCCCTTTTCTGCTTCTTGCTGAAGAATGACGATGGCGTTAATGATAAGCAAAGTGCAACTGGACTGCAGAGAAAGCAGTAGAAGGATTATAACCCCTGAAACAAAATAGGAGGCACCTCATCTCCAAGAGGCGTGTTTGTTGTGCAGGAGGTCTGGTGCATGGCCACCGCCAACCCACAGTCAGCCTCGGCTCGCCTTCACTGGAAGCTTTTGCTCAGATATAGCAGGAGGAGCTCGCGAGGTTGAGCTTCATCTACACAGCTTCTAACACAGCCTGGAAGGGTCCAGAGGAGACCCAGAGTGAAACCTTAGGTTAAATGTGGTTGCCAAGAAATTGAAAATTAAAATGTCAAAGCTCAGTTCAGCTCCTAGTTTTCTGGTATGAAGGCTTAGGTCTGCTTCCTGCAACGTGGAGATCGTGGCACAGATGCAGGTGTTGGTGGCTCTTTCCCTGTGAAACCTGAGGAGATCCAAGAAAACCTTCCACAGCAGCAGTGCAGAGCAGGCAGGGATGGAGAAACCCGCTGTCCCAGGTGTTCGAGAGCCCCGGGGTACCTACTGTGCACGTTTGTGGGGACCGCCCCTTCTCCCTGCCCTCCCTCTTGTAGGGGATTGGGCCCGCTGCCTGCTTCAGGCAAGGCAAGGGCAGGCTGTGCAATGCCCCGTGGGGTCTGCAGGGCCTGGGGAGGGTGGCGGGTTGTCTCGTGGGCCCAGAGTGAGCACTCAGTAATGAGGAGCTGAGGAGTGATCAGTGTGAGCAAAATAAAAATCCCTGCTGCTCTTGAGTCTGTGCACACCAACTGCGGGGCAGTAATTAGGCAGGAAGCTGGATGTGGAATTGAAACTGTAATTATGAAGAACTGCTAGATGCTACTGTAACAGCGTTTAGCTTCCTCCTCTGCCACCACCTTTTTTTTTTTTTTACCCCCCTTGGATAAATGGCTGCTGTGTTTTGTTTTCTCAAAAGTTCAGATTTAGAGGGGATCCTCATGGAAAGGGGCATTTCCTCATCTCCCTTTTACACCCAGCAGGTTGGAAGCCAAGATGGAAAATAGTTTCTTGTACTTGATGTGAAAATTAACACGGGGTGGCTCTGAAAGGTACCGGCCTCGAGGCCGTAGGGGAGGGCAGCTCACACTGGTGCGATCAGCATTGAATGGGACGTTTTCTTGTTGCTTTTCAGAAACGGGGCAAAAATTGTCCTTTCTGTAGGGCATGTGCTGTAGGTTCGGGCTTCCTGGGTTTGGTTTGTGTTAAAGGCATCTCCCTGAGTTACGGTTCTCAGGGATTGTCACTTTTGAAGTGGCATTTCTTATTACACCAGGATTTGACGGTGCAATGTTAGCATGCATCCGCAATGCTCATTGGCCGTGTTTTAGCGGTGTAGCCTGAGCAAGGGGATAGATTTTCACATGTGTTTAAGTAACGGAGCGAAAGCCAAGGCTCCCCTGTGTGCTTTCACCCAGGTAATTTAGGGTGTGTTAAAGATGATACAGCTTTGCCTGCAGTAGCCCTTTTAGCTGTCCTGTATGTTAGTCAAGTCTCCCCTCCGTGGCTTCTGTGAACGCCCGCAGACACCTCTGTAGCGCATGAAGAGGAGCACTGGAGCTTCTCTGTTCGTCTGCTCGAGTTTCCTATTGATCTGGCAGCTCCTTTCCAGACCTGCCTGGCAGCAGACACATGCCAGTCTCCCTGATAGTTCATGTTCACTTATTAATATAAAGATTCAACTTCGCATTCGCTGGAGTAAACCTTGCATGATGCCTCTGACAGTAATTCAGTTGTAGCCTCAATCAGATGCTGGATCTCCAGGCCATGGCTATCCTACTAGCCTTTTCCAATTTTTCACTACACCAGTCATGAATAAATCACCAAAACACATCAGATTACTGAAAATGGAAATACTAGAGATAGGCACCAGTTCAGTAGTCAAAGAGCATCACCTTCCTGCAGCAAGCACACACGCTCTGTGCTCCCTTGTCTGTTCATCACGTCCCGTCCCATCATCCAGAGGCCCTCAAATGTCTGCAAACCACCAGTGTGCATCCTGCGCATCCTCTGCGTTTAAACGCAGATCCCACTGCGTGCGGCTTCTGGCCAGGGAGAGGCGATTTCCATTCACCAGACATGTTGCCAGACGAGCCATCAGTAGTACCCAGATGCTCTGAGAGCAGGGTTTGCCCTCTCATGCGTGCTAAAGGCAAGCGCTGTTCATTTTCAGTACTTGGTAGCAGAAAAAGCAACAAAATAGTAGTTTTTTTCTAGGTTTTTCCCCTGCCCTCAGTGAAATGTATTTTGCAGAAGCCTGCAGGCTCCAGCCTCATAGGCGATGTGACCGCAGCAGCCCTGAGCCCCAGGCAGGCAGCTTGTCCTGCCCCAGGCTCCGCGGGCAGCCCACAGGGACAGCTGCTGACTCCCCTCGGTGGCTGCTGCCTGCGTGTGGTGCAGCGTACCCTTGGCTGGTACAAAGCAGGATGGCCGAGGATCTGTCCCTCTGCTGCTGGTCTCTCCTGGCCCTCCCGCTGCTGTACAGCAGCACCCGCTCCTGTCGGAAGCCGGGGTGCCGAGCAGCTGGGCCAGGTGGCAGGAGGGCAGTCACCCTCGATTGCTTGCAGCCTGAATCCTTAGGTTTATCAGTTTGATTTTTGCTGGTCCCCTTTTTTAAATTTTTGTATTTTGCTCTGCTACAATCTGGGAACTTGTCTGCTGCAAACAGAGCAGGGAATGGTGGGGCAGGAAGGGGCAGGCAGCACCGAGACCCCCTCTGCGCCCCTTCCTCCTGGACGGGGGTCCCAGGTAGCGCAGGCTGGGCCCTGGTGCGCAGGGCGCCTTGCACATGCGCTTCATGCAAATCCCAAACGCCACCGTTTAGTTACCTACCTGATGCTCCGTCACTCCTGATTTGATTAACCTCTAACCCTTCTCTTTGCACCAACACAACTGAGTCTGAAAGACTGAATGGTGTCTTTTGAAACTTGACCCGAAGGGTGAAATCTTGGTTATGTCCAAAGTAACGGGAGCCTTGCCACGGACGTGGGTAGGGCCGGGGTCTTCTCGCCCTAATCTACCCATTATGAATATAGGCGTGTTAACGCCTCTCCCATGCGGCTGAACTCCTCTAGCATTGTTCTGGGAGAACTACAGATAAAAGGAATTGCAAACTAGAAAAGAAAAGAAAAAAAAACTAAAAAAGAAGCCCAAATCACCACTCATAAAATAAATCAATTTCTTTAAAATTAGCCTCCTTAATTTTGACATAAATTCTATTTCTGTAAGGTTTGTCCATTTTGCAGTTTTGTTTATCTGTGTTGTTATATTAAACCCCCGCTAATAAAATGTCAAATTTTTAAAAAAAATTTAGTATCCCTAGTATTGCAGAAAACCAATAAAATAAAACCTTACAAGAGAAGCAAAAGAAAATTTCCATCATTCTCTCTTTAACCGAAATCAAAATTAGAGTGTTATTAGAAATTTCATTAGGATGGAGCAGATTGGTAATGAAATTACATTCCAGCTTTCTACAAACCCAATGTATTAAGTAGGTTTGATCAATGATGTTCACACAATTAATTTTGTCTGATTGCTGAGGATTACTTTATCGACAGTCACATTTCACACTTGTGGGTTTTTTTGTTTCCACAGTAAATTCTCCACGATGTCAGATCACATGATGGCAAAGCAGGTTTGAAGCCCCAGCTCTCAAAGCAACTTCCAGCGGACCATGACGGGAATCAAGGTAAGGATGTCACCACTGTTAATTGCGTTCGTTATGGTGGTGCTTATGGACAACCAACCTCAGGGCAGAGGAGCTGCTCAGGAACCCATAGCAGTCTCACGTAGGCAAGCAGTGATGGAGGGAGACCCTGTTATCCCTCTCCTTGGGCAGCCTGGAGACTCTTGGTGGTCCGATCTGCTCTGCCTTGGTGCTGGGGGGGCCTCAGTGCCTGTATCTGGGTGTCTTCCTGATGTCCCATGTCTCTGAGCTGTGGTTACAAACCAGCGCTGCTCTGCCAGCGTGGGCAGTGCCGGGCACAGGAGCTCTGTGGGACCTTCCTTCGTTGGGTGCGGAGCCAGGTGCGGGTCTGGCACCACTGCTGTGAAGGGTGCGGGGATACTTGCCTGGCTGGGACAGCCACTTCCTTGCGATCAGATGTGTTAGTTCAGTCTTAGTGCTGGTGTCACCGCAGCTGGGAGCACATCTGGATGCAGCACTGAGGCAGGAAGGAGAAGGGGAGGGCAGCAGCTCCATAAATCACAGGTGGGTTTAAGTGAGCTCTCTGCTGCTGGTTCGTTAGGGTCCATACGAACTCGGGTTGTTCTGAGCAGTAGCAAACCATGATTCTTGGAGGCTTTGCTGTGTACAGCTGGGTCGTCCGTGTCCCCGCTGTCACCGCTGTGCCGGCAGGGAATGTTTCTGGGCCCCTCTGTGGTACCTGTCAGTGCATCACAAGGTAATTAGATGACTTTTGTGAGAGAAAATGAAGTTGGTGATATTGTAGAGGCAGTGAGGTCCGTCAGGTGTTATAGGTCTCTATTTACTGATTTTCAAAGCTATTTAAGGAATTTTAACAGCAAACTCCTTTTTACATCTAGGAGATCAGGATATTCTGAAATCTTGACCATCCCCTCTTCAATCTTTATCAAGCTCTTGCTCTAAGTTGCGTTGTTATGGGTGTCCTGCAAAGGGTGTGAGATATGGCTGCGGTGGGCGAGGGCTGGTGTGGCATTGCTTGGCTGTTCCCTGGCTGCTGAGCAGGAGGATGTTTCTCCACCCTGGCATTGTCCTGTGCAACTTCGCTCCCTCTCATACACTGCAGGGTGATATAATATCTTTTTAAAAGAGCAAGGAATAAATGGCTGTAGGTGTTACCTGCTCTGCATCTATTTTCAGATGAGGTCTGGGTCCCTAATGTGCGTTAGAGTGCCTGCATTGCCAGGGAGCCTGGCACGGCCTCCCAGCTCATAGGATTTTTGCATGATTTGAAATGCAAACGTATGAGAGAAGGAGGTATTTGATCTCTGGGGGTAAAAAGTTCCCATTATAACATTCAGATTCCTTTTAGAAGTAATTTTTAAACCTTAAGTTGAGAAAAATACCTAGAATCAAGTACTTAAAAAAGCTACAGAAACTGAATAATACTATTATGAGGGCTTAAAATTAGGGGTTTTTTCCCCCCATCTTTTACCTGATCTACTGATGGATTAGCTGGGAATCAGCAGCAAGTGATCTGTGCAGTTTCTTTTTTCTCTTTGAGAATTATGCATTTGTTAACATTTAAGTTGCAGGAGGGAACTGGTTCCATGGGTCAGGTGCCTGTGTCTTAGAAATGACCCTGGATTTCAGCTGTTCCAGCTAGATTTTACCCACAGGACTCCTTGGAATGCTTCAATAGTTCAAGACCTGGAAAGGAAAATCCGTTTTTTCTTTTTCTAGGGATGGTCTTTACCATATTTTAGGTACTTTCTGCTGAGTACCCAGATGTACATTTTCAGTGCCAAGGAAGGGGGGAGCATGCCCCACCGTGGGGATGGCTTCCTGCACAGGAGGGGAGTGGAAGAGTCGGGGGGTCACTTTGTGCTCCTGTCCCAGCTGCTGGATGCTGCTTTCTCTATGGACACACAGCAAAGACACCAGGTGGATCTAATTTTTAGAGATGAGACATCTCATCTGTCAGAAGCTGAGTGAATTAGAATAAGAGTATGCTTCCCCCCCCCCAAAACGGCCCAAAGTTTTTATCAAGATGCCATTTATCGGGAGCGCTACCAGCCGCTAGCAGTAGGCATCCTGCCAATCATTTTATGGAAATAGAGAAGGACTTTAATGTTTGGATGCCCATCTGAATCGACTCTTGTTCATGTCAGCAGATCTGATGTGAAAGCAAAGGTGCCCCTATGCAGTCTAGTTACCATCAAACCTGTAAGTGTCAGCATTTTAAAGGTAAGGAACACAATGCTGATGGTGGGCAATGTCACTGGTTTAACCTATTTCAAAGACGTTAGCTCCTGCAGTCTTTTACTGCTCCTTGTCTCTCAAGGATTAGTTATGCCCGAAGTACGTCTGCCCAGTTAATCTCTGCAAATAATTATTGAGATACCTACATATCATCATCTTCTGCCCTTAACGCGTTCATCGCCTGCCCGTTCAGCTTAACAAGTTAGTTGCAAACGTAGCCAACAGCTATCTAACTCAGCCTTTAAACTCTGGGATCTTGCATGGTCCTTTGCAGCAGTGTCTTGATAGTGCTGCTGAAGTTACCGTCCTGCTGCAGAGGTCTCCGTTAGGCAGCCCTCCCGGTCTGCCTGCACGGGCCTGGGGCGTAGCCAGCTGCAGCTCCTGCAGCCTCGGCTCCAGGGGCGAGCTCTGCACGGACCCGCTACCTGAGAGAAAAACCCATTGGGGACGAGGCAGCCTTAACGAGCCAGGGCGAACAGACACTGCTCAAAACCTGAGCAGCTGTGTGCCCCAACCACAGGACATGCTGTGTGGTGTGCTGGCTGAAGAGCCAGGATGGCTCACGGGGACTCTGGCACAACGTGACGGATGCTAACTGCAGGGTAGGAACGCTAATGCTTTTGTGTTGCTCCAATGCGAAGGTGTCGCGTTATCCTGAGTACATGTGTGCTATTGCCCGTACAGGCTCCGTGGGTAATTCTCCCGGAGAAAAGGTCAACCCTTTTCAAGACAGCCTAAACTTTTCCAGGCTCTGCCCATCCTGACCAAGGTGCAATTGCATGTAGGAGAATCAGCGTCATTAATCTCTGTGGCTGTAGAATGGGTGTTTCGGCTGAGCAGCTTCCCCAGGGGGAGCGGTGTGTGGAGCCGAGCTCTTGGCTGCATCCCTTTCCCACCTTTGTCTGCCCCCGGCGGTGTTTGGTTTCGGGTAAGGAGTCACGCCAGGCTCTGGCCTGGAGCCCTGTGTCTGTCGGATGTAGGAGCTCAATTCCCGGGGTCTCTGCGTGGGGAACCCGGGTGAAAAGGGAGCTGTGGTGCCGGGAGGCAATGTGCGTTTCTGAAGCCCAGCCTGTAATGCAGCATGGAGGCGATGTTTCAGTACCTGCCTAAACCTGGGATGTGCTTCTGTTAGAGGTGCAAGGTCTGGCTGAACACAGATGTGCCGTGGAAATGCGGGTGCCAATTCAGTAGCAGGTGTCTGACAGCAACCTTAGGAAAGTGGGGTTCTGTCCTGACTCACAGAAACACCTAAACGCGGAATTCTCCACGGTGGCCAGGGCCAGCGGAGAGGAGCAGAGCCCCACGGGAGGCAGCTAGAACGCAAAGGGTCAGCTCTCCTCTGGCAGTGGACTTTCGGGTGAGCGGTAATAGGCATCCCGTCATGAACAGGAGGGAACTGGCTGGACTGGGCTGTGACTGCTGGAACTGGGCAGTGCCTCCTGGGTCACTGTCACCTGTGCCTCTGCCTCCTTCCCTCTCTGTGTTCTTTGTTTCCCTGGTCTCTTCAAGCTGCACATAAATTGGAGCAGGGATTTCTGGCAGTGCCTAACATCGCACTGCCATGCAAACAGCGTTTTGTTCTTCTGACGGTTTCCACGACCGTCTCGGGGACGCGGAAGGCTGAGCTGGGTACCGCTGCCACCCGGGCGCAGGGCTGTGCCTCCCTGGCACTGTCCCTCTGCTCCGCAGGCATCTCCGTCCCCTCCCTGCCCTCCATTTGCATAGCACTGCCATCAGCTTTTGAAGGTCGGGGTTTTTTGGAGGTGACCCTAAGGGATGCTGGTGCCGGGTGGGCAGCGGGGCGGCGCACGGAGGCAGGGAGGGGGGGCACGGGCAGCGTGGCCAGCCTCACGCGGGTGCTGCCGGCACCGCCGCTGCTGCAGCTGTTGACACTAGAAGTGATTAACATGGGTGTAGGACAGTGAGGGGGAAATAAATAACATCCTAATCTCTGACACCATCGTTCCTTTGATGAGAACAAAAAATATGAAGACTGAAAGATCAAAATAACTGTATTAGAGCATGAAAAGGGAAATGCTCTTTTAACCACCACTGTTCAGATATATCTCCTTAGATCTGACATGCTGTAATATATTTGTAACACAGATATATATTAGGGGGTAAAGCTGGTGATTAGTTTGCTTTACCTTTTCAGAACATATACATAAAAACCTACATTAGCAGAATTAGCATTTTACCTGTCTTTGAAGATCTTTGCTTTGAAATGTATAAAGTCCTGTCGATTTCATGTCTCTCGGAAGAATAAGGGTTGGTTTTTTCATGAAGCTTCCCTCCGGCCCACCTCCTCCCTGGCTCACGTGCGTGGTGCAGGCAGAGATGCTCCGGGTTTTCTCTCTAATTACTGTATCACCACCCTCCGGGGCATTGCTTTAGCTGCTGCCCATATTCACCCCTCTTGACTTATAATTGCTGTTGAAGCTTCTGAGACTAGAGATCAAAGTATTCATGTCATTCATGTTTCTGTCAAAGGTCTTATCGTCAAAGCACCAACTATATTTCGAGAGACGTCTCCTTTTCTCAAGAGCAACAGACAAACTTGGCTTTCCCTTTTTTTTCCCTCCTCCCCGTTGCAACGTTGCTGCAAGGCAATGCAGGTGCACGGAGGAGGAGGGCAGCAAGGGGGCTGCCCAGGCTCCTTCTGGCCATCATCCCTATCCTGCACCCCTGGCAATTTAGTTATTGATTGTTAAGGAGCATCGTCCCAACCAAAACTGCTATTCCAAATTTCATTCTTTGCCTGAGCGACACCGTCCTCCCTGACCGAACACGGAAGGATGCTGGAGTTGTCTCTTGCTGTTTGCTGCCTGCGTTCACTTGGCCTCCTAGGAGAGCCAGGGTGGCTGGCTGCTGGATCTGGCCCTCACAATTCGGACACAGCCATTCTCCTCCTAGTTCTTGTCTGGGTATCGGCTCTTGCTGTATACGCGGAGTGAGAGCTCTCCCAGACCACTCTCTGCGGCCTGGTACCGCTGTGTTTCTTTTTGTGGAGTGATTTTTAACTCCAATCAAAATGGGACATGTTAAAAAATATCTTTGCTGTTTGTATTTTTTTAATGTAATCTAAATTTTGATTCAGACAACTTAGCAGAAATATCAAGCTTTATTTGTCCTTGTTTACTTTGGATTAAGGCTTGCAGGGATGCCCAGGAGGCAGTGCTGGGCAAGGGTGGGTGGTGATGCCTCCCCAGCTGTGCCTGAGGCCGTGGCTCGGCGGCACACGCCATCCTGGGGGTTCCTCCTGCGGATACATGCGCTCCCCTCTGTAGTGCCTTGTGAAATGCTTTCTTGCTGCTCATAAATCCTCTCGGAGAGGCACGCATTAAACACAGCCCATGCATGTGGGCCCATACCCAGTCACGCTCTCTTTCTGGGTGTGTGCATGCATCGATACAACAGGCGATCCAGGAGCCCTCAGCCTCCTGTGCAGAGTACGGGCAAACAGCGCTGCCTTGTTGGGAAGATTTCTCTGTCCAGGGGCTGTTGCTTTGACTTTCTGCTCCCAGGCTGTGCTGTTACTGAGCCTGCCTGGTCTTTTAAAGGCTGCAGCTGCTCTGGCTTTCTCAGCTCTGCAGCGGTCGGGAGTGGGAAGTTCCCATCCACCTTTAAGGGCGAAAAACATCTAAGTGGTGAAAGGAAAAAGCTTCATCATTCAGTAGATTCAAATGCTGGTTTTAAGCTTCTGGAATCAAGTTATTTCTAATCTTAGTGAAACGACTCTTGCGATTCAAGCTCAGTCCCCGCAGCACAGCCAGGCAGAGCAGCAGAGCCAGCGCCTGGTCTGAGGGGGCCCCTGCGCAGGCTGTGCGTGGGCAGCCCACCCTCCAGTCTCAGACGGATGCATTGCCCGTCCACCCGCCAGCCGTCACTTCTGGCACACGGCACCCTCCCCTCGCGGGAACTTGCGAGTGTGAGTATCTGCATCCAGGCACATGCGCTGGGAAAAGGAGAGAAGTGCTCTCGGCCACATCGCTCGCCTGAAAGCAACAATCGCAGCCCAGCTCCATCCCGCCTCCCCCCGCGCTGTCCTGGACGGGTGCTTTCAGATGTTCTGCAGTTGTCTTTGTCCTGCCTTGATTTGTCCTTGAGACCTGCAAGCCGGGAGAAGGGTTTGTCTAAACTCCTTAATCCTTTTTTTTTTTTTTTTTATGGTGTGAGAAAGTACAAATGTCTATTACAGCCTTGAGAAATGCAGGAGTGTTGCACCAGAGCGCCAAGGCTCCGCGGTGCTTCTCTGCTCCGTGATGCCACATTTTTTTCTTGTGTGTTTTTACATTCTTCAGTATTAAGTTATTTCTGGTCGAAGACAGTCACTTTGGACCTTCCATGCGCCAATCCCAGCAGCATTTTAGGGAAGAGGGATTGTAGCATAGGCCTGCATTTAATTTCATGAAAAGTCCTTTCCTTTAGAAGATCACAGCAAAACCTTGAGCTCAGAATACGCCGAGTATGTTCAAAGAGCTGGGTGGGGGCTGAAAGTTAAACCTTGCCCCGGTGCGAGCAGGTTCAGAGGCTGAGAATTCTGCCTTTGCCGAGGGTTCTCCACATGCCAGAGCTCCCCGGGTGAAGCTCAGCCCTGCTGCAGGTGCGGGCGGAGGAGCTGAGCCGGGTGGGTGGGTGCAGGAGGTGCACCAGTGCCCACCAACCCAGCCTGCGTGCGGGGAGAGGCGGAGCGGCACCGCTCCCTGCCCGCTGCAGCAACTTCTGATGAGTTTCTCTCTGAGAGTCCTCAGAATTGGGAGCAGGAAAAGAACTTTATAAAATTCTCCACGACCAGTGGAGCGGAACCTATTTTCTCTCACAATGCAATTAACGGCACCAACATTTACAAAATATGATTACAAGCACTTTGGTTAAGTAGAGGAAAGTATATTAGATAGCAGCGAGGGGTTGATCTTAATGTGCATTTTTTCGAGAGACTTGCATTTTCTTTGTGCAAATAAAGAGGCCCTAAATTCTCCATAGGCACTAAAATCAATGCAGTGGAACCATGATAACAAACACAGGCTCCACTTTTTGCTACATCCCCCAATTAATTAAGCCTTTCACGGGCATGTAATTAGAAACATTAGCAAGTCATAAAATTGCCGTGAGTCTCTAAATTATGTGCTGGCCCTCAGCAATTTGTTTTTAATTCCTTTTGAAGACAATGGCACTGCGGGGTCCCATAGATCTTCATAGCAGCCTACTGTTTACTTCTTTATGGCTCTATGAAGATCTAACTGTTTTCTACTGCTCCCAGATGCACCCGCACTATTTTCTTGTGCGTTTTCATTACCTGAGTTAGATTTAAAGGGAAACGGCGTCGGCATGCCCCGCGACCGCCCCGCCAGCGCAGAGAGCAGAGCAGAGGGGGAGAGGAGCGGAGCAAGGATGCTCGCCTGGAGTCCGGGCTGCTAATCAGCGAGCAGCCGCCGCCACAATTTATGCACTTTTATGTAGACTTGTGCGAAGCCCACGAAATAAATAAATAAATGGGAATCATTTCGGGGGAAGGTTTATTTCCCTGTTATTGTGATTTACTCCTCCTTGATGAGAGTGTCTCTTTCACAGCGGAGGCGCAGAAAAACATTTGTACGCTCACAGGGTCAAGAACAGGAGAAAGAAGTAAATAGTGGAAGCAAATTGTTTTTTCTTCCAAAATATCCTGAGTCATTTACAGCTGACGGGTCACCGTGATAATGCCTGGACACGTGTTCTAATAGCAGGATTATATCCTGATGGATATATGTAGCCAGCTGACTATTTTTTAACAGATTTTTGGGTTTAATATGTCAGTCTATCAGGTGGTAGAAGGAGATGCTGAGGTGCACAGCAGCACGAAGCTCTCACTCGTGCCCTGCTGTGGGCCATCGCGGAGCTACCGCTCAGCATCCCAGTTATGCCAGCCGTCGCTGAGCGCGTGTTGCTCTCCAGCCGTTGCTCGCCACGCTTGCTTGTTCCCCCAAGCACTGGTGATCCAAATCAGTTAACGCTGTTGAATTATAAAACAGGTTTAGTGATAATAATAAGCCGAGACCGTAATGAAAGAGGTGAATTCTGGCTCATCTCCTAGGCCTGCACAGGGAAGAGTTGCAGGGTGCGGTGTAATGCACTGCTCGATTGCACGGCGAGGGTGTGTGGCAGAGACCATCTGATATGTTCTGTATTAGCCAGGGCCAGAAGTTGCCTCTGGCTGGCTGCGTGGCTCAGAGCTGCAGGGAAGAGAGCTCCAGCACAGGCACAGAGCAGAGAGCATCTTCCTTTCGGCTGCGATTGCACTGGAGTTTGTGGCCATCCCTGACCCAGGACCCCTGGCTGCCTTTTGCACTGTCCTTCCCCGCTTGGGGCATCCGGGGTGGTAGCAAAACCTCTGCTGCTAATGTCTGTCTTAATGCAAAGTGGTGAATGTGTTATTGCTGGACCAGGGGATGTGTCAAAAACCAGCAACCCAGATGGAAAACCATCCCCAGAATACTTCACCTTCAGTGCTGCGGTCACTGCCTGATTAAGCTTTATTTTGGGGCTGGAAGAAATATCAAGCTGAGCATATTATAACACTGGGCCTTGTGGTGTAAAGCAGCAGCCACCGAACGGAGGGTGTAGACGTGGATTTATCAGCAGGCAGCAAGAGAGAAAAAAGGGGGGAGCATCTGCAGTGTGGTACATCAGAATAGTGTGGAACAAGGTGATGCTTAAAGGATGCCAGAACTGCAGAAAGAGGGTAGGTCAGCAGCTCCCCTTTTAAAATCAATTTGCATTTCAGTGAAATCCTGACTCTCGTGGGGTTGCAACGTCCTGCTGGGGCAAAGAGGGCCAAGCTCTTCCCCCCAGCCGCTCCCAAAGCTGTGTGCCAAGTCTGGAGGAGGGGGAGCAGCGTACGGCGGCTGCTTGCTCCATAGGTGGGATGGGATTTGTTTCCGGTCATATGCTGGCTTGGGAGCTGCACAATGTTATATGCTGAAATTTCAGCTGCCAAGATAAAATGTCTTCTGTGTCCCTGTGGGTGTGCAGTTTTGTGAGTTTACTGTACAGAGAAGACTGCATGCGTGAAGGGCGAGCGAACAAAAAACCCCAAAAGCTAGACTGAGGGACCAGGCTTTCAGGGTGAGGCTGGCTCCTGGCTTTATGCCTCTGGCTTGTACGTGTGTGCCCTTGGGACTTACATGGCACGAAGCCCCGGAGAGATGAGAGTGATGCAGTGCGATACACGGCTGTCCCAGCCTAAATCCGTAGTGCACCCTGCCCCTCCTGCCAGCCTCGCAAAGCCCCGTCCCGGGAGCACAGGTGCTGCCACACTGGCGCGGGCCCGGCTGCACCGCATGGCCGGGGAGGAGGAGGGCTGCGCTCGGTGCACGTGCGCCTTGCTTTATCTCTCCTTGTTTCCATCGGGAAGATGGTATCAATGGCAAGGGACCACACGGTCCCTGCCTGCGCTCTACCGAGCGGGGCGCAGGGCAGATAGCATCTCTGCTCAGTGATATACTGCTTTGACACCGCAGATTTATTGTGAGGCCTGTTGGGAGAGGTCTGTGCTTTTGTGAGGAGAAGCCTCGCTGGGCGAGAAGCACGTGTGAGCCCTCGGCCGCACTGCCCCAGCTGCAGCCCCGCCACCCGTGCCTGGCCGTATAGGAGGGATTTGCTTTTAGATCAAGTTTTTCTGCCTTCTTATGAGCAAGGGTCTCCTAATAGGTATGAGCAATGCAGCGACTAGTTTTCATGGTCATCTTTAAAGTTTGACGGTGTTTGTAAGGCCTGGTGCCCCCAGTCAGTGAACCCCTGGCACGCAGGCAGCCCCTGCCCTGCCGCAGCCCTGCTCCCGCTCTTGGAAAAAGCTGCTGGGGTCAGGCTGGGGCATATGGGCTCCCACTTCCCCTGCGGCAGGGGGAGGGGGTGCCCGGCTGCAGGGGGCAGGGGTCCAGGCTTTCGCTTCTGAGCAGAGGCTGTAAAATTGTCTCTAGTGAGCAGAGCAAGTCCTCGTGCCTGGGAATTCCTTGGGTTTTGACCATGTGTTGCAGGAATAGGAAGAGGCAGAACTTGTTTCAAAATCTGGTGGGCTGACGGAGCCTCTCCGTTCGCCAGAGGGGCTCGGGCACGTGGATATGTGTGTCCAGCGGGGCAGCTGCTGGCCGTCCCTGCCAGGGCTTCGCTCCGGCGCCTGGCCCGCTGCGGGGCCCGTCGGCTTCGCTAGCACCAACGCAGAGCTGTTCATCACCGTCGCCGCCCCGTGCCTCGGCTCGGCCCAGAGCCCGTGCGCGTAGTTCATTCGTGTGCGCAGCAAAACAGAAACAAAGGCGCACGTAAGGATTCTGCCTTGTCTCTGCAAGTCCAGAAACTGAAGTTGAGTTTGCCTTATTTCATGGACGCAATCCCCCAGGATACAGGGAATGGTTATTAAAAAGCCCAGAGAGCAGTGTCTAACCTTGAGTAAGTGTTTTCTTGTTGTCATCCAAAGATCTAAAGAAAATCCTGAAGAGAATACATGGTGAAGACATATATTATAGTTGGAGCTTTTTATCTCACACATGTGACTTTGCCTATCATGAACTGTACGTTTTTATTCTCACTAGTGGGACAAAACTATATCCCACTGCAGCATATATCAAGAGGAAGAACATTGTACCTTCTTTGCATTAATATAAATAGCTGTTTAGGACCGATTCCTTGGCCAGATACTACCATCTTACCTGTCCTTTATCTAAGATATTTGGCATGTAGCTCAAGTTTGGTTTATTTAGAGTCAGGATGCAGCAGCTTTTACATATTAAAGGTGCATTTTAAAAGAGCATTTTCTATTCTAATTTGGGGGGAATGGAGCTCTTTAGGGCATTCAGGGAACGATGTCCATCTGATTTACATTTCCCTTGTTGGAGCAGAGCTGCGTACGCATATTAGAATGTAAATAATAGTGATGGATACATGTATCTTTAAAAGATCCATTTTCTCTTTTGACTAAGGCATCCAGGAGAGGAGGGAGGATGTAGATCACTTTTACAGGTGGAAAATCAATCTTCTAAGACAATGTACACGACACAACCCCTCCTTTCCGAGCAACTTGGTGCCAGGTGAGAGGTGCAAAGTTCCCAAAGAAGTCGTGTCTGGTATCCAAGGGGGTGGTGATTTTGCTGGTAACTTCCTTTGCTTCTGCTCCCCCGGACACTCGCCTGCCAGCATTAGGGGTGCCCAGGGCAGATTTACCAACACCAGAGGCATGCTCAGGTCTGGGGGTGGGTGAATGGTGGTCCCTGGTGGAGGGTCCCGCTCCAGGTTGCCTGAGCTGCAAAGTGAATTCAGTGAATAGCCAGTAAAATTAAAAATTGTAATTGGGATCATGCTAAAGAGTGGGGTTTTTTGTTTTGTTCTTATGCTGTGAAGTTTTGATCTTCAGCCATACAAAGTGAGAAGAGCAAATTTTAAGCTTGGGTATTACAGTAAGGAAATTGCTCTCTTTTTGCAGGTTTGGGGAAATTGATGTCTATACAGGTTAAATAATTTATAAAGGAAACATGTGGCAAGGCTGGGACTGAAGCTCTATTTTTCAGGTCCCTAGTTCAGGGTCTTAATCACCCAGGTATTTCCCAGTTCCCATGAACTCTGTGTGGGGACTCGGCAAGTTCAGGTTTGGGATTACAAGCCGGGGCTGGGCTGCATCTCCAGGGCCATGCCCATGCGCCCCATTTTATATATTGTGGCTTGAGGAGTTTCCTGGGCTTCTTCCAGACCCCACTACTGCCACCACCGTTGGAGTGCTGGGATTCAGATCTGTCCCCGGACCATCGCAGCCCCGTGGCAGCGATACAACGACTGTAAGGAGACACAGGAGTGAAAATTTTGAGACCAGATTACCCCAAGTTGAAACTGAGCACATGAATTTAGCTGTGCCCTGGCTCCCTGTCTTCCCATGTGTTCAGTAGCTGATTGCTTCAGGGACACAAGAATTAGGAGGATTTCTCCCTCGTGTTGGCATTTCAAAGATGGCAACACGAGCCTCATAGCAAAGCAACTGCTAGATTGCTGCTGTTCTGGGGGATGTTTGCGTTGTTGCTAAAAGGCTTTGGTGACACTTACTGACCCAAAACGGGGGCACAACTTTGCCTTTCAAGTTTGTTGCTTGTAAAACTCCCAGGAAAATGGGTACCTAGGCAATCCTGGGTGAGTTTTGGTCCGATTTCAGAAATACAAGGTGGTGGGGAATCATTGACTCTGCACGAAGCAAGTGTGTCTCTCTGGGTTGGTAGCGCTTCTGCTCCTGTGTTGGGTTAACCCAGAAACTCCTGCAATAAAACCTTCCTTGGCAAAGGTGATTTGTGGTGAAATCCAGAGCCTCCGGTGAACTTTCTCATTTGTCTTTGGCTCCGGCTAAATTCTCTCTAACTTCAGAGGTACCAAAAGAGAAAAAAAATATTAAAGTCCCTTGATCATCACAAGGGGAAATTAAACTTCTGGGCTTAGCTCTAATTCCCCTCAGCCTTCCAGATCGTCCAGTAACAGGAGCAAAGCTCATTTCCTCCAGGATCCCCTTGTCAGCTGGTCACTCCAAACTGGTGAAGCAGGGGAGGGGACTGGATGTGTGAGTAATTGCCTGCAGGAAGGAGAGGTAAGGAGATGAGCTAAGATACTGGTCTTGTTTCAGAGGAGCATGAAATTGAGCAATCAGCAGTTGGGGGAAATTGGGGTTGTTTACAGACCCAAATAAACAAACTTTCAGCTGTGGAGGGGAAGGCAGGAGCAGAGGCCCCAGAAATTCTTTCACCTTCAGGAGTGAAGAAAACATGACCAACCTCCACATGAGAAGGAGCTCTCCCAGCAGCTTCGCTCAGGTCGGGAAAATGCACGAAGGCCTCACTGATGCTGTTGCTTTAAAAGAATTTGTCTTCAGAATGTGCCTCTATTAGCTCTCGGTCAGAAAGGGCTCCTCCCCCCTCCCCCTCTCCCTCTTTCATTGCTCACACTTGCTTCTAGGGGCTGGTGACAATTTCTTGCTCTTATATTCTGATACAGCCCCGTGGGTGCTTTTCCTCTGTGTGTGTGTATATAGCGCATGTGTTTCCTGCATGCCTTTGCCTCAGCCACACCATGTGGGTGTCCGGCAGTCCTCAGCTGATGCTCATTTAGCAGTACACCATCTGCTCTGTGGTAGGACCAGAGTCAGTACTGGGCCATGTGGACCTCGGGTGACCTGGTAGGACAATTCTTGCACTCTTCTGTTTACCTAAGGAAATTTATTCTTCAGGTATTTATTGGCGTCTCTCCATCACCCTTTGCTTTTCGAGTAACCTCCACCATCGCAGAGATTTCATGAGCATTTGTCCATGTGTGCGTTGGTTCCTGACTTGCTCTCCCGGTGTGAGTAGACCTAAATGTAGGTGTCTGTGGGATATTTCTCCCTAACTAACATCTTACCCTGACATGAGTGAACTTCCAAGCAAAGGCAGGGTCTGCTGCACGGGAGAGATGGAAGCACAGCAAAATATGGCTCTTCTCATCTTGCAGTCGCCACAACTCATCATTTCTCTTCACCAACATTCACACCTGGTGCACAGGTCTTATCAGTAGTTCACAAGAGACACCAGTACAAAGAAAACCAAGCCTTTGTAACTGGTCTTGAAACAATCAGTGTTGTTTTTCTACCTCTCCTAGAAAGTACTTGTGGTAAAAATGTGTTTGAAAGGTCTTGTACCTCTTCAGAGTCCTACGAGTGAGAGGGACTGGCCAGGAGGCCGGGGAGGGGGAAGGAGCGATGTGACCCATGTCCCAGAGGAGTGGTGTAAGGAAGGAATAGGGTACATCATCCTTCTGATGTGAGGAAGGTGAAGGATAGTGAGGAGCTGCAAAGCTCTGGGTATAGCTCCTGTTGCGCCGTGAGGTGAAGCCCAGAGACAGAGATGAAAACATGTGGGAGAGATCTGGGCTGAAATCTGGTCCCTGTTAATTGTCTGAGCATTAATATGTGTCAGCTATAGTTATATACTGCTATGTAAGAAAACTCACCATTGCCTCATTAACCTCTCCAAGTCTGATTTTGGCAGCCTTCAGAGCACACTGTAAGGTGTACTTAATTAACAGGGTATTGAATGAATGAGTGAATGCTGGAGCCAAGATGCTCTTTCAGCTCAGTTTGAATATAATTATTTTGATTATATATTTATCTTGATAGTGCCCCAGTGAATACTTAAAACACAAACAGGCAGCTATTAGACGTGGCTTCTGAAATGCAGACTGAGCGGTGTTGCTGTTCCGCAGATAGCTCCTCTAAAACCGAATGCGGTGGCCAAGAGCCATGGGAAGGAGGGAATGGGTTTTCAGAGCACAGGGCTGGCCACCTCCCAAGCCGTTTTCCTCCTTTCCAGCCTATGTGCTTGCTTTGTGTGGCGAAATGGCTTTGGATTTGGGGACAGGGAAGATTAAGGGATCCCAGGCTGCCAGAAGGGATGTGCCTCCCGAGTGAGCAAGGCCATTGCCAGAGTCTGGTGGAATGAGCTTGGTCGAAGCAGGAGCAGCCCGGCCCTGGCCCCGGACAGCCCTGCACGCAGGGTGAGAGCCCACGCAGGGAGCGGGTGACTGTAACGTGAGGGGACGTTGCTCGGGGCCGACTGACAACGTGAATGAAGCAGATCAACGTCAGGAGCAAAGGCAGTGGCTTTCCTCTGCTCAGATCGCGGTCATATACCAGCTCTGAATCATGAGGCTTGCAACCAGCAGGCATAAATTTATACTATACAGATGAGAACTGTGCCTCGGAGACAGAACATCTATCTCCTTTGCACTTATCTGCCACCGTGACACAAACAATCAGAGATGATTCTCTGGCACAACAAACAGCAAAGTGTCTTCTTTGTCTTTGCCTCAAAGGAAAACACTATAACACATCTTTTTGGCCCGTGCTTTTATCACTTACTTTTGTTCAATAATCTTCCTGCCCAATATACAGGATTTGGCCGTGTGTGTGCGTGTGTGTAATAGGAAATCTGCCCTGTTTACAGTGTCTGAGCAAAGGCATGGGGAGGAAATAAATATACTGTCACTGGGGCTTACGGGGTTTGCAGCAGCCTGTGGCTTAACCCCAAATCTCTGTGTTGATGCTGGATTTTCTTTACTGCCACAGAGCCTTGACTTTCTGGGGACGTGGAAGAACGAACCTTAAATGCTACAGAGGAGCCTTTTTCAGTCTGCGAGTAACCTTGCCTGCACGCTGGAGGCTGAGCCGGGGGGGATGTTACCAAAGTATGTGAAAAGGCTTAATATACAGCAGTTATGCCACGGCAGAGGGAATCAAAAAAGCACCACAGCTGCCTCTTACCCCCTGTTTAGGTCAGGGTGTTAATTCTGGAACCTAATGACAAACAGCAACACACTTCATCAGGGACCACTGGCCACTTGAATGCAGTGGTGGGGCTGTTTGGGATCGTGGCGGTGCTGGGATCTGAGAGAAGGATGTTTGCTTGTTTTTTGCTTGCTTCAGGTAGAGAGTGGGGTAGGCAGAAATTGCGTAAAATATCTATGGTGTCTCTTAATTCTGCTCAGGAAAGTTTTCTAAGGCTTAAATAATGGATGGTTTTGGCCATTAAAACATTGTTCTGTGCAGGAGGAAAGACCAGTCCCTCTGCTGAGGGGTAAACACGGAAATGCTCGTCTTATTCAGAAGGTCACGGCCGATAATCGGAGCGGCTCCCAGGCCCTGCCAGGCGCAGGTCGGCGCGGAGCCTCCCCAGCTCTGCATCCCGTGCTGCCCAGGGATGTGACTTGCTTCAGCAATGCAGCCGTGTAGGCACAGCCCCTGGGATCGACACAGTTAGGAAGAAAAATTGCCTTTCCATTTTACATTATGCTGGTATGAATAGGGAAAAGAGCTTTCCTGTCCTCAGCGCGGGGCTGCGCTGCCTCGCTACGAGGGTCATGCTGCAGCGAAAGCGTGACAGCCTCTGCATGTCGACGAGGCTTTGGGATCTTCAACTAGATTTGGTGTAAAGGTACATTCCTGAACCGGGTAGATGGAGACAATTAGGAATGATTCGACGTGTGCGCTTAACTGCCCTGGGCTTGGCTGGCACAGCCTCCCCTCGGCGTCGAGGGAGCCTGTCCCTCACTGCCTGCCTCATGGTTTGACATGATTTTTCAGGCATTAGCAACATGCTTGCCGTTCCCTATTTCAAAAGGAAAAATGGAATCCAATTGCGCCTCAGATGCAGACAGTCCCTCGCACAATATTTCCTACACCTCCTCTCCAGATAAGCCACCTTTTAAGATGATGTATTGTACCACTTACCTTTTATAGTGTTCCACCTAGCGAGGGATGTGGAGATCCACTCTATATTTAGTCACAAGTAAACCGATCCATTTAAAACATAAAGTTGGATGTACGGGACAGAGTAAAATGGAGGCCAAGCTAGTTATGGGAAGATTTCACCCCAAAAAGTGTTATAATGAAGCATTTTGGAGGGGAAAATAAGGGGAAGAAACAGCCAGGAGGTTGGTAGCAGGAGGGAGGGGGCTGGCTCACTTTTTTTTTTTTTCCCAAAGGTAGGAAAGGAAAAATGGTTATGGTGTTTGTTGCATCCTTTTTTAGATTGAATTCCAATTTGTTATTAGCATTTTATATTTTCCCTTCAGCTGATTATGTGTGCAGATTAAAAATGCCTTATCTTTCCAACGTCCCAGCCCACTCTCCATCGGCTAATCCGGAGGGACACTATCATTTACACGGTGTGATGATAATACGGAAATCTCATTCACTTGGGGGTTTATATTGTGTGTTTATTTATTTTGAGGCACTGGGTTTAGCACTGCTCATCATCTCCACGTTTGTAATCTGCATTCCACCATGCAATTAGAGGGATTTTCTGTCTTTCCATACAACCTCAACATTGTACATCGTGTGCTTTCCAGGCTCCTCTTCCAGCAGAGGTTTGAGAGCACAGATGCAAATCACTCCCCTGCATCCCTTATTGATCCAAATGTTTGTTGATTTACTGTGAATTTTAACCCTTAGAAAGTCTATTGGGCAAAGTAAGGGGGAAACTAGGTATTTTAACTACCCGCCCTGCAAACTGCAGACCCAGCTGAGCCCTCACACCCTGGGGCCACCCGGTGAGCAATAACCCACACCCCAAATTCCAGGCTAAAGCACGTAAATGAAGTATCGTTTCCTGACTTCACCGAATCAATAGCTACTTGATGGTGACTTAAAAACACCAGACAGCTTTCCTAGACCGAAGCCCTTGGATAAATGAAGTTGTCATTGACTTCTGGTGTATCTGGTCTGTGTGAGATCCTAATTAGGACAGGATCATAGTAACGGGGGGAGATAATAGACCTATTGGATCAAGTCTGTCTGCCTGCAATTGCAGTATATCATCCCCCGATATAAGCTGTACCCAGTGTTAAATAGTAAATTTAGGTGGATGTGACTTGTGATTAAAAAATACACAAAACTAGTGAAATTATTCCCTGGGAATTTATCAGGAGGGTGTTTGGTTTCCCTTCTGGCATTTGGTTTCCCTGCTCTAGAAAAGCAAAGGCTTTCTGCTGAAAAATCCAAGTCACTGAGTGTGTTTTTCCACTGCAGAATGGGGCTAATTATAATGAATATATAACAATGGATATATTTTGGGGGATCCTCAAACCTCTGAAATCAGCAAAACTAATTCTGTGAATCATCTGTGCTGAGCTGTCTTGTAACGCTCAGAGCCCCTTGCAAAGAGGTTGGCCTCTCTGAGTGACTTTTTTACATGTTTCTGGGCTGCTCTGTGAGAAACCCTAGTGCCACGACAAACTTTCTGTGGCATTAGCAGGGCCACCCTGGCCCCGACTGTGGTTACGCAGGATTGGCAAGCTCTTCCCAGCAGTGCTGCCAGCAAACCTCGCAGCTGGGCTGCTTGGAACTAAGAAGCCAAGGGACACGGAATAATCCCTGAAGCAGGTTCAGTCCAAGTTTTGGGACACCTGAGCTGCTCCAAGCTCAGTCTGATCCTCTATATTATTCTTCAAAGCTGCGTGCTTTGTCCGTGCCTCCAAACCAGGCTGCTGCTGGTTTGCTTTGCTTTGCTGCTGCTGGGATGCTTTGGGGACTTCCCGGAGCTGGGGGTACCTGGCGACTCTGCCGGCCAGCAGCTCCGGGGCTCAGCAGCCTGGGGGGCTTCTTCATGCTGCCAATAGATGTTATTTGCAAAATCCAGGCTTGGTTCAAAACCTGGCGACTCCTTCCTCACCCCTGCCCAAAGTGGGAGCGGTCAGGAGGCTGGGTGCGTGGTGCCCCTTGCTTCTCTCCATTTTCACCCCTCCTGTTTCTCTGAACTGCCCTGTTGAATGTGGAGCTTTAAGAAGATGAAAGTGTTGAGAAAGCAGTGGCAGCGGAAAGCTGTTTATTTGCTCTGCGGGTGCACAAGGCCCTGGACACATGGAAAAGACTCTTTGATTAACGTCGGTTTCCTCTTGGCACTGTTTGACGGAACAAGGCTGAGACACTCCATTTCAGTGAGCCTGTGTCGAGCAATGTGTATTAGAGAGTCCTCAATTTCACACGTGCTTACTCCTGAGTGAGTTTCGCATAAAAGGATTAAGGAGAGAGGAAGTGCAGAGGAAATGGGATGTTAGACACCTTGTTAAACGGGCTGTCAGGGTTTCTGGAGCGTTCATTCTAACTCTATTCCACTCTGCATAGAGGGCAGGCCATTACCCGGGGATCACAGGGGCCTCTTCTGTGCTGCGAGTCAGGAATTACTTTTAAAAGAAGAAAGCAAAAGCAGAGATGAAAATAGTAACATGTGATTGTTGTCGTTGTTGTTGTTATTATTTTATTCTGGTTGATGTTTCTGCTAGGGGGAATCTGGGATGTGATTAGCCGGAGCCGCAGGTAGTGAACCTTTAGCTGCCCTTCCCCAATTAAGTTCAGTAAGTGGAAGATTGGCCAGGAGCAAAGGGGGAGAGGAAGACCAGGGGGAAAGGCTCAGTGGGGCAGGTTAGGAGGGGAGATGCTGTGCGGCATGGCCGGGCACTGACCCAAGGAAAGTGGAGGGCACCAAGGCATCTGCCATCCCGGGCTGTTCACACACTGGCCGGGAGGCAGAGACAGCAGCTACCCTCTGCCCTGGCAGCTTCACTCAAAGAGATGCTCAGAAAGTTCCCGAATCGATGCTGATCCAGAGGAGGTTTGTGCAGGAGGGAAGGTGTGATGGCAGCTGGGGTTTCCGTGCCAGCTCTGGTCCAGCTGCCTCTTGCAGGGATGCTGGGGTGGACTCTGGCAGGTTCAGCATTGCAGCTCTCTTTTCTGGATCTGGCCCCAGCCTATGTGGCTAAGACAAGCATATCATCCACACTGTTTGTCTTAGCCACATAGTTTGGGGCCGGATCCATGGGTTTCTCATGGATTAAGTAAGTGGGTTTCCCAAGCCAGGATCCCTTTCCAGGGGCACAGCTCGCCTGCCCAAATGCGCTGTGGGATTTGGTAGGGTGGATATCCAGGGAAGAGATCGTGATATTCAAGTGAAGTTTATAAGTAATGTAGTTTCACCTCAGGTTGTTTCCTGTAAGTCAGATCCACTTTAAGAGCAGTGATGAAACGGGGCTTCAGAATCCACTCTATGAGCATCCAAATTAAAAGCTAAATAGGATGTAGCTTTCAGTTTGGCTGTATCTTCATATGTCAACACTGATTATCCTCATATGTCACCACTCGCAGCCTTCCTCGCAGGCCGTGGCTGTCGTCTCCACTGTGTGCAGAGATGGCTTCCTCCCATCCGCACCGCCACTCGGCCGGGCCACGCTTGCTGCTGCCCACGTGGGCTGGAAAGGCAGCGGTGTCTGCTCAGACACTGGCGCCGTCAAACGTGCTCCTTTGGGGGGACCAGGTTTCGGCACTTCTGCCCTAAAGCAGCACACCCTAAGCTCTGCACTGCTTAGCGAGGAGGGGTGTGCACTGCACTGGCTGAGAGAAGGGAGACTTTGGGGTCTTTCCCCCATTGCTGACCATGGGGAATTGTTTTACCTTTCCTGTTATCAGTCCTGGCAGGCCTGCAGAGGTGTGTTTGCATTGAGGGCTGCGGATTCTGGCATGAGAAGTCCCATGTTGGTATAAAATACAACCTTGGGTTGCGTTTTGCAGAAATTACTGACAGAGCATCATTAGGAGCAGTACTGGAGTTGGGACGCATGGGACCAGCAGCGGGGTTATGGGCAGGAGACACCCGCACCTGTCACCTCTTTTTATTCCATCCATTTGGGGTTGGGTTTTTGTATAGAAAACTCCAGGTTTTACAATCATTAATAATTTGCCAGCGTAGCCCAAGGGGCAGCAGCGTCACAGCAGCCTTCTCACGGCCTCACGGAGGGAGCAGCCAGCCGGCTCTCACTGACGCTGCCCAGTGAGCACGAGGTGCTGGTGGCCTTCGGCACCACACCATCCTCCTTTCCCCCTAGTCATAGCTCTCTGCAGCTCCAGGCAAGGGTTTATTTGGGAGGAGGAAGGGGAACAGTAACGGGGGATTTGGGGCAAGAAACAGGAGCTCTGACTTCATCTGAGCTGTGAGCGACTTTGGAGATAGTCAGGGACTTCGCTCATTCCGTGCAGATTCAGGAATAAGATATGTTGTTAATAGGTGATGTCATGTACAGCATGTTAATGCAGTAGAAGGGGTAAAAAGCACCCAGCTCTCCCCCAGACTGCCCTGCCAGCAGGGGGAGGGGGTGAGGGGGCAGCTCAGGCGTGGGATACCCTCAGGGCAGCGCTTGGGTTCTCCAGCATCCCAGCACTGCTTCCCACTGCAGCTGCCCACGTGCTGTGCTCCCCGACAAAGAACTGTGTCAGCCTCCAGGCTGGGTAGGAAGAGAGTGAGTCTGGGTAAAATTGTCATTGCTGACTTAAAACTGGGAGTGAGGAAGAAGCAAGTTTGGCCATAAATAATCCCACACCTGGCCTTTTAATTCAGTTATCTCCTGGTCGGGAAAGTCGGATCTGCTGTGTGCTGTGGTGGTGCCAAGTTAATTACTTGAAAATGAGTGCCTGGGGTTGGACCAAGAATTTCTCATCAGCATTCAGCACCAGTGCCATGGCGTGAAGGAGAGTCCAGCGCATGCTCACAGCAGCGGCTCACTGGCTGGCGGATGAAAGGGAAGGAGAGCAGGGCACTAGTGGGTTTGCTTTTCTTTTGAGCAGGCTAGAGCCTGGTTTAATTGAAAAAGCCCTGAACATGGTCAGTGCTGGGTTTGTTGTGCACAGGCTGTGTGGGGGACTGGTGTTAGCGGGGGAAAGGCTCATCTCTGGGTGCGGAGCCGAAGGGTTTGGGGTCAGCAGAGCCAGGCGCCTGCCTGGCCAGGTGCCGAGGCAGAGGGGTGCTGGGGCTGCGGGTGGCAGCAGCCCGAAAAGCAAGAAAGGGGGAGCGGGTCCAAACCGCACAGCTGAGATGCTGCATCTGCTCTCAGCTCCCCCTTTCAGCAGCAGCTGGGACTTGAAATTCCACTTCTGGTGCCTTTTAGAGGCAAGTTTTACGGTGGGTTTGGGATTTAACCCCATGCAGCTTCGCAGTGTGGCCAGGATGCAGCTCAGGCCACTGGCCACGACCAGCCCTGCCCTTGTTTGCCCAATACCATCGGGAGCATCCGTGCACCTCCGGCCCCGAGCCAGCACCAGGGCTGGCAGCACGGTGAGGCGGGCGAGCTGCGAAACCCACAGCCTCTCCCTCCCCCTTCCCATCCCACCAGCGCTCGCCACCTGAATACAAATGCAGATATTACAGGGGAGAGGGAGGCGAGAAGGTGCAGCTTCAATACTAAATAGCTGGGCCCTTTAAGCCGTTTGGCCAGACCTTATCGTTAAAAAGGAGGAAAAAAAAAAATAGTCTCTATAGGATTCTTTGAGTCATTGCTTCTTATGTGTAAACAGAGGGCGGCAGCTTACATAGCAAACTCAGCCTGGAATAGCTTGAGGTGATTAACAGTTGTTTGATTCCTCGAAGATTTCCACATGCTTATGCCAATCCAACTGGGAAAGGCAGAATAAATATTTTGAAATATGCCCCTTCTTTTGTAAATTAGGCATGATGAGTGCTGCTTAACCAGTTAGCTCTGAGTTACAGAATTGGTTTTGTTCAGCAAACAGTAGCAGAAGGGCAGTGCTCGCTGCTGCCTCCTCAATGCCGGGAACCAACCGCGGCTGAGGTGGGGCCGGTGGGGTGATGGTGTCTCCGCAGTCCCCGCACCCAGTGCTGGGCTCTCTCTGCCAGCAATGCTCCCCAGTGCCCTGGTGTTTGTACCCCGATTTACTGGCGGGGAAGCAGCAGCTGAAGCAATGGAGCAATTCAGCAGCATCCTGCTTCCCACCTTAATTCCCCTAATTTCCTCTCCCTTAGATTATTTGGGAGCCAGCCTTGCTAGACAGTGTTAATGTATAAATTGCAACACACTTTGCCTCCACCAGATAAAGCGCACACAGGTGAGCTAGTACCACTTTAACCCCTTGTGTGAAACCGGGGTTAAAGGAGATGGCTGGGTCCTGCAAACGGCTGCTGGCTGCTCCATCCCCGCAGTGCCAGCGCCGTGGCTTGGTCACTAGGAAGGGCTTTGCTGTTGAAAGGGGGCTCCCGGGTGGTTTGGGGTTACAGGCACATCAGGAAATAGAAATAGGAAAATTAGGATGGCAGCCTGCAGGCAGTGGGGCATGTGTCTGGGCTGCTCCCCGTGCCTGGGGGCTGCAGGGCCGCAGTGTGCAGCAGCCTCTGCCTCCCTTCCCCAGGAGCTTCCCCAGCCCGCACTTATCCAGCACAAAAATTTACAATTGATGTTTATGGTAAAAGAAAACTTTTTCCTTTGAAGTGAATTGTGGCATCCATAATTGGTTTCCCCTTTGTTTATCCACAAGTGATAGGGTAGTAAAACATAAAGAAATACCAAATCACTTGAACCATAGAGGGTCTGCTTAGCAGTTGCTCTGTTCATTCCCATTACAGGCAAGGAGAAGAATATCTCAGATTTAGTCCCAGTTTTATAACAACACTTCCCAACCCACCTGGGGACCACAAAAGTGCTTTACATGCATTAATGAAACAAACAGTGCCACCTCCAACGGGACAGTTAGGTTTTATCTCCCCTTTGAACGTGGGCAGACTGTGAATCGCCTCCCTCAATGTCATGGTTCAGATTTTATCCAGTGACCATGTGTGTTGGTGTCTCAAATTTTAGGGACCCATCCCAACGTGACTGAAAGAAACCCATTGCTTCTATTCACTTCGATTTTGCAAAACCCAAGTGCTGAGTAGATCATGGGAGCCACGCTCTTCTCCTTTTCTACCTGGACGGGAGATGCTGGCACAAAATGATTTGTCTGGGTTTTTTCCTTGCCTGAAGAGTCTCCAGCAAAGCCAGCACTGGAATCCAGCTGCTGTTACCCCCTTTCCCCTGTTTTTACCATGGGGAGGAATCCTTGTTTTACCACAGCCTTCCTTCACCCAACAACTGGCTAGCTCTCAGTTTCCCTACAATTGCATTTTTTTTGTAAAATCTACTTTAAAAAAATCTCAGAACTTCTGGACCATATGGTAGCAGAAATATTAAGGCTGAAGGGAAGTACTTTATTTGCCAGATAAATAGGCTTGGTGACACTTTGGATATGTAGAAGGTGGTGAATAATTTCTTCTGCTTGGGCTATATATCCTTAGAGGACTCAATGAATTTTTCATTCTGGAAGATGTGTTCGGGTCATTAATTGCAGTTTGCCACAGGTCTGTTCCACTTTTGTCTGGCTAAAGCCTATCTCCTTCAACATACAACTCATTTACCCTTTGTAATCTATGTAACATTTGCATTGTAAATTGGTTAGCTTAACTTAATACACGAGTCACCTTAGTAAACCTTTGGAAAGGATATTACGTGCACTGTTAAAGACGACAGGGCTTTTTCCTACAGCACCCGTCTGCGCCGGGCTGGGCGGCATGGTGGGGCGCTTGGGATTCCCCCTCCCCGCTGGCTCGGGTCTCCAGCAGCATCTGAGCCCCCCTGGCCGCCTCCAACCTTGCAGCTCCCGTCCAAGCAGGATCAGGAGCATGTGCAGCGGTTTCCAGTGAGATGGAAAGCTGCTGGCATTTGCTCTGGGGCAGGGAAGAGGCTGTGGTTTTGCTTTGCTCGTGTGGCCTCCTGTGCAGCTGGAAAAGCGAGTGGGGAGGACTTCATCTGAGGGCTGCGGGGCCCCCGTTCCCCTCCTCACCCCAGATGGAGCGAGTGAAACCCCGATGCTCAGGCGCATTGCTTGGTTCCTCTCCTCCTTGGAGATGTGTCAAATTCTGCTCCCAGTTGCTGATGGTGCAATGCCGCCTCTGCTCCCAGCTCCTGATGGAGTTGTGTTTGAGAGTCCGTGGGTGGAAATTTTCTCTGCGCCCTGCAGGGTTGGTGCCTCGAGGCAGTGCCGCGGCTCCGGGCTCCTTGCGCTCCGGGCCGCCTGTTGCGATGGCACCGTGCCCAGCCTGACGTTTTGCTGGAGCTCTGCCCGAGGGAGCAGGTGCCAAGAAACGATGGTTTGTGAGAAGCAGGCTGCACCACCCGCTGCCCCGGCTCCCTGGGAAGGAGTCCCTCCTACCAGCTTGCTCCCCGGGCATTGATCTACCAACGCAGGCAGGACTGTAGGCAGGATCCCTTGCACTGCCCCATCCAACTGCCTGCCTTTCCAGCAGCCTCTATTTGCAGAGAATAGAACAAAATAATTTAAGCTGCTCCAGTGCTGGGTATTATTAATTCCTTGGAGTGAGTAACAGCTCTGGGGTTCCTACAAGCAGTGCAGAGAGGAGCAAGACACAATAAGTATAAATTGAGTGAACTCCAGAGATTGGAATAAGAGTTGTAAAATATTGCTTCGGGCCCGAGAGGTGCATTCAACCCATTTTCAGAGCTACCTGAGGGAGACAGGGTGAGACTGGCAGACGGCAGCACACCGGAGTCGGGAGCAGCATGAGTAAAACCTGCTGTCCCAGTACTTGTGGCCTCATTGGAGTCAGGAAGTTTCTGAAAGTTTCTTTTTGTGAGGTTTTCTGCTCCACTTTTTAAACTTAAACAGTTTGGAGAAATTTGGCCAGGCATTTGAAACCTTTACCTAGCGAGAGGAGACGGCAGCGGTGTGGGGTGTTTGCCCGTCAGTCCGTACAGCAGCAGGACCGCAGGCCCCCAGCCCAGTGGTCCCTCATGGCCATGAACGGCCCCGCGCCAGCCCAGCTGCTGTCCCCAAGGAGCGATGGTTGTGTGCAGCGGGGCTCGGTGCCGCTGGCACTGCTCAAAGCCAGCTCTGCCTCCTTGCGTGGGCCCTACCGCGGGAGAGGAGGGTAAACTGGCCAGGCAGCAAGCCTTTCTCTCCTAGATTCCCAAAATGATCCATCTGCATAAAAACTGCACAGAAAAGGCGCTGTCTGTTGCATGTAACTGTGGTGGCCGGTGGCTAGGTGTTGCCGCAGCCAGCACTGGAGGTGCCCTGCATATTTGCCCACATCAGAGTGACCTATTTGTATGTTTTTATTAGAAAAATTCCTGTGAGAATTAGCACAGCCTCACGCTCCTGTGGCAATCGGCACCTCTGCCTTCCGGGGGAGCTTCCCTGAGCACAGCACTGTTTTAATCTCCTCAGTAAAAGAAGATAAAAGAATGGAGGAGCTGATCTGATAGACCCAGGGATAATGGTGTGCATTCTCTGCCTTCAGATAACAGCTTGGTGTGTAAAGAAAATAATCTATGCAGGAGAAGGCGTTGCGTACTGAGGACTGGAGGTGTATCAGGTGCAATTCCCCTGAGTCTGCCTGTCCTGCGGGCTCACCCTGGGCAGCTCTTGCCTTTCTCTCTGGTGCTTTTTGCTCTACGAGGTCGCTCTGTCGCTTTCCCCCAGCAAGGGCTCCTCTGTGTCAGCCCGGACAGGAGGAGAGCTGGCAAACTGCGAACTCACTTTGCTGGTAAACTTGCCCGGTTCCAAATTTGCTTCTGACTCTTGCTAACGCTTGGTTTTGCTGCAACGCTGTTGTCCCCTGCCCGAGGCAGCGTGACGGCACTCCTGCGGGAAGCAAAGGGCATCTCTGAAACGGTGTCTCTGTCAGTCGGAGTTGCTGTGAAACTTCCTGTTTCCCCCATGGACAGCCCTCAGGAGGGATGACAGCCAGGACCCTGGGGTTTCATAAAATCCCTGCTCTGGGTCAGAGGACAGGTTTTTCATCCACTGTGAACCACAGTCAGATTTTAAGCTGTGACTGTGAAATGCCAGGTCCCACCATCCATTCCCCTTCCTCGGAGCCAGCCAGGCTTTGGCAGAAGGCATTCTGTCCCTGCCTGCATCCTCTTCCCTTGCATTTAACTCACATTAAGCAGAATTAAATGGTACTCTCATCCTGTAGCTAGCCAAATCAGAGCTCCTTTGTTTACACCCTCACATCCTGGGGAAGCAAACGTGTCCCAGCTTCGTGCTCAAGAAGCAGCGGAGGAAGAGACGGGGGCTGCCATGGAGGGCCTTCTCTCCCCTCTCATTCTCCCTCCCTTTCCCTCTCCTTCAGCATGACCCAAGCAGGCTGCGAGCACAAGGTGACAGACAGAGCCCTGCTCTGCACAGCTCAGGTTGTAAGTCAGTTTAAATGAGTCTTACAGTTCTCACACCTAAAATCTTTGAAACATGCAGCAAAGAGGAAACTTAATGAGTATCAGGGAAAATCCTAGGAGAGCTGTAATGTTCTCAGTGTGTACAAATCTCTGTTTAGGACATCTCAGCCTGAAAGTCCTTTTTTACCTAGACCATTACCTGGTACAGAAGACCCAACCACCATGCGCTCGGCTGGTGCTAGAGATGGACTCGGTTCCTGCCTATAAAAAAGCATAGGGAAAAGGGACGATTTATGGCACCAAAAATCTCCGAAATAGCTTTTTAAAGTTCCTTTTCTTATTAGAAGCCATATGAGTATACAAAGGTTGCGGATGTCAGGGCAGTTCCCTTTGTTGCTTTAAATCTCTTACTGCCATGCAAATCTGTGGTGAACCAGGAACCATATCTCTCTGCCCCAGATCTGAATTCAAACCCAGTAAAAACATCCTACCATGATTTCTAAATATTGATATGAAACTGGTTCAGCAGTTTTGAAACTGCCAAAACCTCTTTTGGCATCTAAATTACTACCATCCCTGGCAGAAATGTGCAAATTGCACCTCAACAAAAATCTAAGAATTAATTTTTGGGGAGTCCTTTTCCCCTCAGTAATAAAGTATTACCAAAATGCATTGATCAGCACTTTTACCCAAGCATCCCAAAGTGCAACATAAATACAGATCAGGCTTCCTGTGACCTCTCTGACAAGCACAGTCCTGCAAACCAAGGCGCAGAAATTGCAAATGACTCGACCCTCATCCCCAGACGAGGCAGCAAGTTAGGGCAAAGCCGGGGTCGCGCAGCTCCGGCTGTCCACCAACCGCTTCAGGACCTGTGCTGCAGCCCATGTCAGTAAGAAAGCAAGCTCACGTTCATGTGCTGCTTTTGTTATTCTTGTTAATACTGGAGGAGGTGATAAACCTTCCAGGACCTGCCCTGGCCCCCTCTGTATCTGTGCAGCAGGCAGCACCATAGGGCCCCAATACTGACCCTCATCTTTGAGCTGGTGCTGTAAAATCTGTATTTACCATGCAGAATAATTTCTTAAGCATGAACTCTAGCCCCTTTAGTTAGAGTTCAGTCATATTGGTAAGCGAAGGACAGAAACTTTTTTGCCTGAATGCCTTTGGCTCGGAGGATTATCGGTGTTTCAGAGCTGTGCCTCTGCCTCCCGCCTTTGCTGCCCGTCAGACAAGAAACAGCCATTGGGTCCGTTATGGGGTAGGGACAGGAGCGAGGATCTGGAAGGTGGCAAGGAGGGCAGAATGTATGTTAAGTAGTACCTTTTGCTGAATAAATCAGAGAGGTTGCCAGCAGCCTGCCACAGTAAATATGCACGTTAAATCAAATCAGATCTGCAGCGATAGTAAAGATTTAATAGTAGGGGTTTGTTTTCTCCCTACCATAAACACGGAGATGTGAACACTTCATGGTGAGAACATCTGTGGACTGGGCAGGAGGTGTCAGAAGCTGGATCTAACGTGCAAGGCTTCTCTTCTGTGGCCAATTAAACAAATTGCAGCAAAACAGCATTTTATTAGTATTTGCCCATAGCAGTCGCCTGCTGCAATAAATTTCCTTCAGGCACACTAGAGAAAGGGGAGGAAAAAATTGGCACGTTAACAAGTGAATGGTGGAGAGAGCACACCGCGGCGTAGCCTCTGGGGCTACTGCATACCAAAGTGCCTGTCTCCAAAAACAACTGCTCTGCTTTATCATAAACATGGTGAGTTATGAGATGCTGTACGGTGTACCGTGCACAAATAATAATAATGAGGAGGAGGCAGGAGGGAAGGATGCTGTTCCAAAGCAGTGGGACATACAGGCGGTACAGTAACAAAACTTATCCCAGTGCCTCTTCTCTCCCCTTCTGTTTAATTACAACTTAAGTTCTTTAAGAAGTCATTCTTGCTCATTTACCCTGAGCCTATCCTGTCCTCTTATTCCCACATGGTTCTGCTTTAAGCATAAGTTTTCTCTCTTACATTTTTTCTGTTGTATTGTTATTGCTTTTAAGGGAGAACTTGGTTTGGTTTTTTCCCCCCCCCTGCAAATGGGGCTGCAAAGTCAGCCAAGTCCATCCCCACTGTCACTTTGCTGGCATTCCCTGGGATTTCTCAGGTCTGAATATGCCAACACATTTCTTGGCTGAAGGCCTGGCACGGTTATAGAGAGGGGGTGATATCTGTCAACATGGTATAGCCGAGACACCTTTTGTATCTTTTTTTTTTTTGGATGATGGAGAGCTCAAATGGGAGATAGATTATTCCCCCCCCCCCCCCCTTCTTTTCCCCTTTTCCCTTTCTCTCTTTCCCTTTTCTCTTTTCTTTCCTGGGCCAAAGCATCACCATCCAGTTGATCGATACCCCATCCCCACTGATAACCAGCTCTCTCATATCTCACACACACCAAGTGAGGAAGCACTTCAGATCAAACGATCCTCTCCAGAGAGGTCCTGGGACAACAGCAACTACCAATAAATAGCCCAAATCGCTGAGGTTACAGCAAACAGATGGTGTTCGTGCTAAACAAATACTTTCTGCCGGTGAAGTGCTACAAGAAATGACCTATTTGTTGCTTGGTTATCTCCATATTTTATGTTGGAAGCGCCATTCATATCTAAATAGTGTCACCGTTATCCTGGGAGTTCCTCATTTTCCGATGCAGTTATTGACAGCTCCCCATTCTCAGCAGCTTCCTGTTGCTGTTTGCTCTTCCCCTTCAAGCTTTTCAGCATGATCAGGTAAAGAGATAAATAACTCTAACTGCACTCCTGATTGACAGCAAATTAATGTTCAACAATTACCTCCTTTAAAATACGCCATTTAAGACTGCCTAAAATTTTTTTCTCCTTTTTTTCCCTCAAGAACAACAAAATCAAGGCAGCAGATTATTACTGGACATTAATTATCTATCTTTAATGAAGTAGCTGACCAGATTGGCTGTTGATGGATTACACCTATGAAATTGTACTGCTGTTGATACATAGGATATGTTTAGATGGCATCAGCCTTTTGACTTAAGCGTGGATTTGATTTATACTTCATTAACATAATTCCTAACACACTACTGCTTTGAAAAAGAAAATTAGTGTCTAACCAGGAGCTAACAAGTTTAATGGCTTGCTTGAAGGAAAACATAACTATTCACTGTGAATAAGCAACTAGAGGCATTAATTTGTTGTTGTTGTTGTTGCTCTTGCTTTTTGAATCTATGTTTGTACGGAAAAGTTCATATAGCGCTTCTCTGGATAGATGGGTAGGGGTGGAAACCCTTCGCTCAAAAGCGTGAGTCTAACTTTGCATCAGGCCATCCCTTCATCACTTGGGGATGCGGGTGTCGGTGCCGGCCGGGCTGCTCGGGATGCTGCGGGGAGCGGGCAGAGGTGCGTGCGGCGGTCGGGCTGACTCCGGCACTCCCGGACGTCAGCGTTCCCCGGCTCTTTCCTTATTAAACCTGAAGCGCAGGGACCTGTTAGTGACAACAGCCACTGCCAGGTTTTCTCTGGCACCTGACATTGCTGGATCTCAAACAGAAATCACCACTTCTACTGCCCTTGTTCTGCTCAGGAGACATCGTGGCAAAATGGCCTTCCCAGGGCTTCCCGGTGAGCCAGTGGTGACGCCTGGGACTAGAGGCCACATCCAGCGCTCTCAGACGTGGATTTGGATAAGCGTGTCTGGAGGCAGCTGGCACAAAAGCAATACAAAGTGTGCGGAGATGGACGCGTTGGGCTTCCAGACATGATTCTCATTTATTTCCGTTTTGCAAATACTGGGTTTACTGATGATTGCCTGCTAAAGTTTTCTATCAAAGAAGGCTTAGCTAAATAGCTGGCAAGCCTCTTCGCTTCTCTCAAAAAATGAATAGTCCTTCTTTGTTCTTTAAATTATACCATGTTAGCAAATAAACAAGGCAAAAAATCGAAGTAGTCCAAGAGACCTAGCTGGGTACATGAGCGAAATGAGCTCTCCTAGTGAAAACATATCCACAGAGCATTGAGAAATTGAAATATCAGGATGGAGCAGGACAGAGGTGCCGGAAGAGAGGGAAGGGGAGGATGGCTGCACTCCAACGAGAAACCACAAATGGATTCAGGTGATGGTCAGCCCTTTCTGCAAGCTTTGCGTTGCTCTCGTTTCGTCGGTCAGTGTACCAGCAAGCCTGGCTCACTAGCCACTCCGTAGCGCTTGCATTCACTGATCTTTAGCAAGGCCCCCATGCACAGCATTGCTTGAGGCTGAACCGTAACTACCTCCGTGGTGCTGAAGTGATGTCTTCAGACTCCAGCATTTGGTATCTTCTGATATGAATGTTGAGCCTCTGACAAGTCAGAGTTTTCTGGTAACTGTTTTGGACATGAGATCCAGCTTGCCACAGTACCTGTCTTGTGCCCATCTCTTCCAGGCATGGAAAAGACGCTAGAGTCCTCAAGAACTTTATGCTTTAAATTGGTTTGAGGGTCATATTTTGGGGTTTTTAATTTTGTTTTGCACCTGCCTGATTCGGAGGGCATGCTGCAGCCGTGGCTCTCGCCCTGGAGGACCGTTCCACTCCCTGCCTGTGTCTGGCGGGTCCTCCTCCTGTTTGGCATCTTGACACCTTGGGCTTTGATTAATGAGGTGCTCTTCCCTGCACTATACGAATCCCCGTTAGATTTGGTGCTTATTAATTACAGCACAGCACCGTCAGCACATTTAGAATCGGGGTCCCTGCTTTTCTAATTCTCTACTTATTTCACATTGCTTTTTTCCCTGCTTTCCTATCGCCTGTGTCTCCTCCTCCTCGGGGTCACTGATGGATGAGGTTTCAGCAGCAGTGGATACCACGCTGGCTGAGCCGAAGGTCAGCACTGGTAATGGCTCTGGAGAAAGCAGCTGTTCAGCAATTTCCCCCTCCACAGTGCCCGGCTCCCTCCACGGCAGCTGCCTCTCACCCAGAGCTGGCTCCTCCGCTCGCGCTCAAGCCCGGGGTTTTTCCACTGCCCCATCCTGCATCCCGCCTTGATTTCGTAGAATGACTCGAACCTTTCATTGTTCAGACTCGGTGTGTCCTCCAAGTTTAAAAAAAAAATCAGATACTTGCTCGGTGCAGTGCCCGGCGTGTATTTTCAGGGAGCGGGTTATCTTTTATATCCAGTTGCTCTGCTGTTGTCACTGCTGCTGTTACTCTCGTTGCTGTTGGTTGGGTTTGAGCCAGGACAGTGCTCAATCGTTCGTTTCACTCCGCATTAAGTGTGTAGATGTCCGTGCTGACGCGGGAGCTCTGCCACCCTCAGCATCGCGTGCACGCGGAGCACGGGGACAGTCCCAGCTCACACTGAGGAGATGAGGCAAGGACGGCACGGGAAGGGGACCTGAGGAGGAGAACGTGGGGTGCACATCTGCAGTACAGAGGCTGAGGGCGTGCAGCCCGCAGGGAGCCAGCGATCGCCCCTGACGGTAGTTTGCAGGTGCCAACTGCCAGGGAGTGTGGCAGCCGAGCCGGAGCTGTGCTGAGTGAGCTGCACTGCTCCAGGTTAGCGCTGCCTTGACCGGCTTTCCCTCCCCCTGAAACCCAGCAGACCTTCTCTCTTTCTACTCCTACACCTTCTGATTAAGAAAACCTTACCACTTGAGTGTGAAAAAGTGAGAACCTACAAACAGCTACCGAAATGCAAGCAGTAATAGCTAGCACTTGGGCAGGGGCAATTTTGTTTCGTGTGCTAGGCACAGAAAAGGACAGCTAACGAGGGATGCAGTTTGGCCAGAAAAGTGATTTAGTAAAGGCTGTGTGCAAGCTCTGGTCTTGTCATTTCCCAGTTCAGATGCAGCTGTCACTAGTAATTTGAGGTGGTTGCACCCAAGCGATGGGGAAGAGGCTGCGTCACCTTCCTGGCAGGCATTGGGGGCAGCCCGGCAGCCCCGGATGACGGCTCTGCGGGGCCGCCCGGTGCCCGCGGCCCCCGTGCTGTGCTCGGAGTGCCATCCCCAGTAGCAAGCAGATAGGCTACATGGTTCACTTTCATTAGCCTGTGGCTTCACCTCTCGCAAAACAACACAGGAATTGATAATAAATGAGCACACGCATCTCTGCCTGAAGTCACTTACCTGATAAACACCCTGGCAGGAAGAGGGCAGGCACGATAACAAAGCAAACAGCATCCCCCTTAATCTGGTTTTAAAACTTTTCTCCGATAACAGGATTGCTATTTTATTACCAGTCACTGTTTAGCTCTTTTACATGACTGAAGTAAACACCACAGTAATTTATACTGTCCTCCCAGATCAGCTTCGCCCTCTTTTACATCTTGCCTTGCAAATAATAAGGCAGCCCACAAAGCCATTTGTTTCCTAATGACAGGGGTTTCCATAGTGAGCAGATTAAGGAGGAGGAGATTAGAAGATTATACACCAGGCAGGATTCACAGGTTCACAGGTTTATGGGGCTTTGGAGATCCAGCGATTAATGCATTTCATAAATGAAACTTTCTTTAATGACAGGTAGAACGGAGGGGAACGGGTGTTTTAATTGGCAGAATTTATTTAGCAGTTTTCATTGATGATGCTTAAAGCGCTCAGAAAGAACTGTACAATTATCACGTCCCACCGCTCCAATGTTGATAAGGGTTGGTGGATCGGCTCCGTCAAAGTTGCCGCGGATGAACGGTGGTAGCAGCGCTGCGACCCGTGTCTGCCCAGGCTGAGCCCCGCGCCCCTTTCTGCTAAGACCCTGGGCTGCTGCCAGGGTGCTGGGGTAGCATTAATTGTTTTCTGTCTTCAGCGGAGGAAGGAACAAAACTGCTTTTCCATCAGAGCCGTATGTGCTAGACGGACTGTTGTTACTTATCGTGGCACTGTGATAGCAGCCCACCGTCTTTGCGCTGGGCGAGGTGTGCCACGGGAGTCCTATTCACGTGATAAGGTACAGCAGGGGAGGAAATGGAGATAACGTCCAGGACATGTATTGTGGCAAATAGCTTCAGTGGAAGGACTAGGAGACTCAGGAAACCTGAAATCCACATAAACCCTATGGAAAATGATGTAGCTTCTAAGGCTCCACGAAGGTCAATACTGCAACGTGTCAGTGCCCTGGACAACAGGGCTACAGGGAGCCAAGGAGAGCTCAGTGTGGGAGGAGGTGGTTTGTTGTTTGGATTCCTCATGCAGAATCCCAGGTTTACATCAGGAAGCTGAAAATATGAAACCTGAGAAACTGTGGGAGCGACCCAAAATATCTTTTATACCCTTTGGCCAAAGGAAGCTGAAAAGGAAAAAAAATTGGGAAAGAAACTGTGACAGTGCTCTTTCTCTTTAATTTTCTGATGAAAAATCAAAACAGCAGGACAAGAAGCACTACTTGCTTTCCTTTTGTTGGAAACCCAATTTTCCACAAAAAGTAGGTTTCAATGGAAAATTTTCATCTCTCTCCTCTCCCTTGTGTATTGTTTTAATGTTGGCCGCCTTCTCCCCATTAAAGCCCGTGAGAGTTGTCTTGCTTGAAGGAACACTTCAGAGCTGGAGGGGAAGGATGCAAAGAGCCATTTCAAATGACCCAAAAGGACAATTCACGATTAGGTGCCTGAAATGGGCTGTGGAGTCTTTGGTTTCTGGCACGCTGGCCTACATACCAATGAGGCCAAGAGCTTGCCTTGGTTTCTCCGTGGTGTCTGCACTTGTGGTGTGAGCGGCTCCTTGCCAGTGCGCTCACCCCGTGCCGAGCACAGTGTCCTGGTCTCGCTCTGGCTGAGGGAGAGCTGAGGCTGGGGGAAATCAGAGCCTGTCTCAGCACCAGCCCGGCTCTGCCCTGTGGAATGGTACCCAAGCCCTGCTTCCTCCAGCCATCATCAGCACCGTCAGTGAAACACATGGAGAAGGGCTCAGAGCAGCAGGGCAGCTCTAAGGGGGTCAGGAGACCATCCCCCTGCTAGGGCTGACTTGCTCTTCATCTGGTCGCCTGCACAGAGAAGCTGTGGATTTAGCAAATGTTGTTGGAAACCCCCTTCCCCTCTCCCTGGACTTGGTTCCTGCAGCTCGGTGCCTGCCTGTGCCAAGATAGGGACCTTCTCCGAGACCATCCGTCTTGTTCCTTTCCCATTGCTAAAGTCGTTTTCAATTGACTGTTTAAAATGAGCAGTAAGGGCTTAAAAGAAGCCAGTCTGAGCCTTTATAAGCCAGGGCGTGCTGACATCCAGGCGTGGCTGGAGGGTGGTGGGACCCTGCGCTCCAGCACAGGGGCTTTAGGTCATCCTTTCAAGACAACTTGATCAACTTTGGCTCCTCAAACAATGCCTCTGGCCTGCCAAAAGAGACAATGCAGACAAGACTCTTGAACCAATGGGTTGGGGGAGCCCTGTCAGCCTGGATTACAGGAATGCTTAAGAGTTAATTAAATTACAATTTGCTATGCTGCCAGTTCACATGAAGCTGCAACATCTGTGGACGGACGGAGGGATGGGAGGGAGCTGGGCAGAGATATGCCGTCCTGCCTCTGGGGCTGCAGATCTCCACCTGCTCTTTGGCAATGCTACGCTACAGCCAAATGGGGAAGGCGCAAGATTCATGGAAAAAAAAGCCTAATTTCTGATACAGTAACTGCGGCCTGCGTCTGTGTTTTTAAAAATCTCCAAGTGAACGGGAGCTGAGCATGGTGCAGGTATTTGCCCCAGGGCTCAGGGACTAACTGGCACATCAGGATAAAGTTCAGCAATGCCAACATGCGGAATAAAAAAATAAGATACTAGAGAAATAATAATTTTAAGGGCTTTCTGTGTTTGCTTTAAGCTGTTGAGGCTCAGATTTTAAAACTTTCCTCTGTGACCACTTGTTTTACACATACACCAAACTTTCATCTTTATCCCTGAATCTAGGAGCTGGAGCTTTAGGAAACCTGTTGTGAGGGTCTCACGAGCTCTCCACATGGCTCTGCTGCCACGAGGGGACACAGAGCCCCAGCAATGGTTTGGAAGTCTGTAGGCAGGCTTGTTGTCACCCTGCATCCCTGGGTTTGACTGCTTTGAAGTCAGAGGTCTCTGGATTTGTAGGTCTTTTGAATCTGTCAGTTGGTCTGTCTGGTTTTTATTGTTTTCCTGTTTGCAGCCAAATTATTAAAGGCTGAAAGCAGGAGCTTCGCTCCAGACAAGTGCAGGCACATGCACACAACCTGAGGAGTAGCAGGCGAACACTTCTGCGGTAATAAGCTCCATGCTGTGCTCAAAAAGGGCACTTAATTTTTCATTCTTAAATGCTGTGATGTTCTTGTCTTCCGGCTTCACCAAAACTCCTCCATGGAGATGGATGGGCCATGCAGAACACAGTTATCAGAAAGATTAAGCCAGGACTTGTCATTTTTTTATATCAGTGAGCAGTCAGGTTGACGAGTGATGTCCTCTTAGCTCCTGGGATGCGTCCGGCACCTTTAGTGCCAGTAGTAAAAAGGACTATAAAAAATACTATAGAAGAAAGGGTAATGATGAAATTTAACTGCTCCCTAGCACACACCTGGGGTCTAGTAATCTGGAAATGGGGGGTTCAGGTGCTTCATCTTTTACTGCCTTGTCCTTGTCTGTAAGTTTAAGGTCCTTCCACTGAACCATAACATATTGTGGTCAATGCGAAGAGCCAGTCCTTGGCCCCTGCACAGCCCGTGGAGACAGGCAGGGATGTTTCAGCGCAGGCGGGGGATGCTCAGCACTTTTGCCTCTGGCAGGCTGGAGGAAGCAAGCGCTCGGCTTGGAGGGTTTCATCCCTCCACTGTGATGCTTGCAGCAGGGACATCTTCACGGCACAGTTTCTTCCCTCTCACTTCCTGCTTGTGCACGTTAGTGGCCAAGAAAGTGCGGCCAGCGGCGGTGGGGGGTGCTGGCTCCGGCTGCGGTATGCCAGGGCGGCACAGGCACCCTGGCGGGCGAGTGCCTCTCACTAGGCAGCATCTAGCAAAGGGCCAGGAACAATGGAGGCAACTCAATGCATGTTGTATGTAACAAGTCGGCATTACTTTATTATGTTGCAGGATTGTGGCCCATCCCTGTGTTATTAATCTAAGAAACAACTGATACTAAATGATCATGCTACATTAAATTTATAGACCCTTGCATATAGCTTCTATTGATCTTTTTTCAAGCATCATAAATATGTGAATGAGTGTGTATGGCAACGCTTTCCCCACTACTCCATTAATGGTGGTTAAACTTTTCATCTCTGTGGCGGAAATGGGCAATGTGCCTCTGCGGGCAGGGGTATCCTGGCCATATCATTTGTATTTTAATTACCAGTAGGCGGAGAAAGCTTCACCAGCAGAACAGGAGAGAAGAGCTGTTGCATTTCTTCTTTCCCTAAGTTGCCTCTTGCCCTCTTCCTCTCCCTACCCAGGATCTGTCACTTTTCCATACACATCTTGCCTATCTGAAGCGACGCATTGGTGCGTTTACTCTTAACCCTGAGAACCCCATTTCCAATCCTTCCTGCTGCTTACGGCACCAGCAGCCTGTAAAGAGCTGGGGTGTTCATTTACAGTAACTGAGGTTTAGTCTCGGGTTCAGGACAGCAGCTTACAAACACCCAGGTGCTTGCCAGTACTGCCGAGCCTTTTCTTTGGTCTCTGGCAGTTGCCACACTGCCGGGGCTTGGTGCCGTGCAAAGGGGTGTCACACTGTGCGTGGCACTGAGTCGCACAGGCTGTGCAGGCACTCTGGGACAGGGACATCTGCTAATTCCAGCGTCCGTAGGAAATACCCAGACCCTCAGGTACTGCTGTGACACAGCCAGGGAAGGGAGATTTGCAAATCATCCTTCAGCATAGCCTGAAACAACTTATATCCTAGAGCCATCTAGGGGCGAAATCCCCGCTCCATTAAGTCAAGGGGAGTTTTGCTTTTGAGTTCAGAGGGGTCAGGACTTGGGAAGGAGTGATGTTTTCACACTAATACGACTTTGTGGTTCCCCCAAATCCATGCTGCAGTGATTGGTATGATGAATATTTGTCTATTGATACTTCTGCTCTAGCAGTGGTGTTGGGGAGCAGTAGTACTCAGAGCCAGGGCTTTTCCAAGTCTGTGCTGAAAAAAGGCCATGGAAAATCAGCTGAAAACCTTTTGGCTTTCTTGATTCTGCTGATAATTTGTGGTGTTTTTCAAGTGCAGATCAAGAAATTGGTGCTTGAAAGAGCTGCAACAGGAGGAGAGGTGCGAAGCCTAGAATCTGCATCTAAAAGAATGTGTTAAAAATGTCTCTAATTAACTTTAGAAACCCTAGCCGTTCTTGACTGTACAAGCCCCAGAAACAGTCCTTGCTGCTTCTGGGAAGATAGGTAAGTGTCAGGGTCTGTACCCGCCCCCTGCCCGCGTATCGCTGCCAGTAAGTGAGCTGCCTAGCCACTTTCTCCTGCTTTTTCTACCACTTTGGCTCTCTTGCCTGCAAAGGCACCAGGAGACTGAGCTCAGAGGCTCTGTAGCACCACCTCAAAGCCGTATGGTAAGTCTCTGTGCCTCAGTTCCCCATCTGCAAAGCGGGGTCAGTAATGCATGTCCAGGGGAGCTGGAGAACGTTGGTGGGATGTCTCAGGACCCTTGACCGGGAGGTGCCAACAGTGTGCCCAGCTGTCCTTCTGACAATTAGTTCCACTCATGATGGGAGAGAGGGGATAACTGGTGAGCAGTACAATACCCTCTGTCTAAATTATTCCTCCTCCTCCTCCACAAATGTCATAGCAGAGATTAGCCATCATGTGTCCTTAAGTATCCCATTTATCCCAAATGACTCTGAGCATGTTAACTGCGTTTAGATTAAAATGAGCCTTTATACCCATAGCATCTTCTTGGTCTAGACCAGCCTTTGCACAGCCCCTCGTTTTGCTGTTACAGGAGCTAAGGACATGGGGATACCTGAGCTGTGGGTCAGGGAATCTACATCACCAGCATGGCAATTTCGTTTTCCCAGATAAACATTTTTCTCCCTACTGTTTCAGGACATCTTTAATCCTTACAAAAGTATCTTAATTTTGATTTTCCAATCATGGATACCTTTTCAATTAACCTCAAAAAGCACCAATTAAACAGAATAGTGCTGCAATCATATAAGAATAAGCTATACCAAAGCCTTTAGAAGTGTTTTAGTGCCAAAAATTAATGATAAAGGTCAAAACCAGGTTACAATGCAGTTAGCTTTGAATGGGAGGCCCCTGAATTAATGTAAGCACAAGCCCAAGAAGTCTCGTGAAAATTTGGGGTAGATTTACTTAAGCTTCTAATTATACAGCCAAGTTTGTCTCGGATATGTATAAAGACCTTCAAATGTGTTGGTGTCTCAAATTGAAGGCAGGGTAAAATTCTGGCTCTGTACATTGAACCCCAGCAATTTTCTCTGCTTTGTAACTCCCTGCAGATGGGATTGCTGGTTCCCACTGGTCCCAGTCCGGCTGTCCCAGAGCCTGTCCCCAGCAGCAGGAGGGAGCAGCAGGGGAGAGCCAAAACGGCTCCGCTTCAGATTAGGTGTGAACAGGGGTCGCGGGGCTGGTCCTGGGGGAGCAGCTCAGCAGATTTCAGAGCAGGGTCTGCATCTCAGGTGGGCAGCCCAGGCTGGGGAGGGCTTGGTCTGTAATGCTGGGCTTTATCCCAGGCCTGAGGAAAGGATGTTCTGAGCAGTTCTTGAGAAAACCAGTAACAGGAAAGCTCAGGGTTTTCTGGTACTCTGGACAGGCTTGTGTCTGGCATGGGAATTCGTGAGCAGGTCCCGCACAGTGTCGGCTCTGTGGTGTCACTTTGTGTCTGTACTCCTCCCTTTTGCTGTTATTTTGTGAGGTGAGAGGCTTTCTCCCAGTACTGCAGCCTTGGGAGAGGCAGTGCTGTCCCTGGGGGTGTTTGATGGGACAGGAGGGTTGGAAACCCTTTGGGATCCTCATCCTCGGCGGTGGGGGGATGGAGGCAATAGGAAAATCTGAGATGGTTCCGGGTGCATGGAGGCACACAGTCAGAAATCTGGGCAGACGGCATTAACAGGCAGAATAAATCACCCAGGGCTCAGCAACACCAAGCCAGTGAGGAGGACAGGCCCAGCTGTGTCCCCAGACCGGCTTTCAGCTCGAGCATCCTTCTCGGCACGCAGCTGAAGCCACCGCACAAGCACACACACACGGCTCATCTGCTTTTATGAGGTGGGAAAAGATCTGTGGTGGTGCACATGTTTCAGGTGACAGATGACTCCCTGTCCTGAGTAACTGATGGTGGGAATAACTTTGACTGCTTTCTTAACTCCATCGGGATGGGGATGTGATGGTTGGGATGCAGTATAATGGAGAGAAGGTGTCTCAAGGTGGTGGTGTGAGCAGAGGGGCCACGCGGGCTTTGGGAGAGGATGGGGTGGAGGTGACCCTGCTGCTGGGACAGAGGAGCAAGGACAGGCTGCTGCAAGCTTGGAAAGCAACATCTGGCGGTGTGGGCTGGGGGATGGCTGCACTGCTGGGGCAGCTTGTGTCACCCGTGCTCAAAATAGTCCTGCCTTGGGGAGGGCAGCACTGGGGGCCATCGAAGGCCATCAAGCCTCAGGGAACCTTTGCCCATGTCCCCTGCACCCCTCCGGCCCTCGCCGCCGCCTCAGCCGTAGAGAGCAGGACCCATGACGCCACCGATGGAGGTGGCAGATTGGCTCTGGCAGCACCAGTGCTCTGCTCGTCCAGCTGAGTCACCAGCACTTTAACAGCAAGTTAAAAAGAAACAGGTTAGCATATCGTAACATGACAGAACTTTTAGAAGATTGGACTGCTTTTCTCCTCTCGTTAACGTCCCCCAGGGCCCACGGTCTCTTTAGTACTAACACAGTAACGAAGGCCACAGCCTATTAATTGCAGTGACAATGATAAAGGAAGAGTCAGAAGCAGCTATTTGTCTTTCATGTAACCTCGTGCATCATCACAAGATAAATGAAAACTCATTTTCTGCTTTGATTCAGTCTAATTTTTCAGGGCCCCCGAGGCAGGTTACAGGAACTGTGTCGCTTCATCCCCATAAAAGTGCTGGCCCCGAGGTTCAAGGGTCAGGGAAAGTGCAAGCCGGCCGTGAAAGCCTGTCTCTCCGCAGCCTCCCAGGGGTGACGTAAAAGCAGGAAGGGGTCTGCTGCTCATCATCATTAAATCCCCATTGAAAGGCGTTGTCCGGGGCCTGATAGATGATCCACGTGGCAAAGCTACTCCCTGTCCCTAGCACCCCTGGTCACCTTCCCAGGGGACCTCCACCAGAGCGGCATTTGTGCCCCTTTGTGCATATAAGCAAGGGTGGGTGAAGTTTTGGGAAGAGTTTTCAGGGAAAGCACCCAAAATTATTGTTTCTGACCACATGGGTTAGAAGGTGGGATGATGTGTTTTACCTCCTTTGAGGTCATCGCCACTTTGAGAGTAAAATGTACTCGGGGTACTTCATCTGTGCTGTGACCTGCTTAGCGAGGGGCGATGGGGCCAGCTTCAGTACTGGGAGAAAGGGAGGAAAATAGCCCAAACTTTCTATCAGCTGCAGTTCCCATCTCTCACCAGGCAGCCTTGTCACGCTTTCCTGCCTTCTGGAGTCCCCTGTCTCCTGGGGCCTCTCCTGTGGCAGTGCAGAGCCTTGAAGCATCTCGTTGGCCTCCAAGGGACTGCCTCAGGCAGGGAGCACTGTGTGCAGTACCCAGGGTTTGCTGGATCAGGTTCTCGCTGTGTAGAAAGACTGGTCCAGGCTGGGGAAGGAGTTCAAAGAGCGGTGCAGAAATGTTTGCCAAAGCTATAGAGCAAAATACCTCACAGAGTTAAAGGAATTAAAAAAAAAAAAAAAAAAGAAAAGAAAAAGAAAAAATATATAATCATATGTTTTGTAGGAAATTAGCCCATTCTAATCGAGAGGAATCAAACCTCACACATGAAAACCGGACACGCATCTTCTAAAAATTTTAGTGTTAACAACGTACAGTACATTAACTTGATTAATCATAATATAATCTTAGTCTGCATGCCGTGCTGATGTCTTCTCCACCAGTCCCCAAAACAGCTTACCCATTTTACACTATGGTTGTACCTCCTGGTACAAACAGAGCTGAAAATAGACACAGGCCTGACGGTCCTGGTCCTGCCGCCCTCCTGGCGCAGGCCTTGCAATGGCACAGACGGGGGCTCCCATATGTCCAGGTTTCCCAGCCTGGAAGTTTTGCCCAACCAGAATTCGTGGACTTTGGCCCCGTGCCTGGATTTCCGGACATCCGTCAGCCCACTCGTAGCGGTAACTCCAACCGAGCTGTCGGATGTCTGGAAGTCACAGATAAATGACCGGTGCGCTGTGCGGCTCCGCAACGCGCGCGCGCACCCAGCACACCCCAAACAGGCTTGGCTGGCGGTGGGCATGGCAGAGGGCTCGCACATGGGTGGCCTCGGGGAGGTCCCACGGGACCGGCTGCGGGCAGGTCTCCCGGCGGAGCCAGAAGGACTCTGCACGGGAATCCATCTGCATAGGCATTACTGCAGGATTATAACTTTAGGCTGGGCCTGGTCTCATTCCTTGCAGCGCCGGCTGGCCATGGCCCTGGGGGTGATGTCCCACTGCCTTTGGAGAAGGGTCCAAAGCGACTCCATCGGAGGTGTGGGAGTAACGAAACACCCGTCTTACTGATTATAGTGTATGAAGGGGGAAAACAACACTGAAGGGAAGGCAACCACAGGTGTCCGGGGCTGCCCCCACTCATCACCCTGCCAAACATGGCAGCCAAGTCCCACACAGAGGCACTGTGGGTCGGGTGGGCGCGATGGCTGGTGGAGCAGTGCTGGGCTGCTCCCCCAGGCCCTGGAGCCTGGCAGGGCTTTGCCATATATAACGTTGGATTTTAGATGATAATATCATTTGCTTCCTAAACACTGGATAAGAAAACATCACCAGGGCATTTCCTCAGTGCTGATTTACTAGTGTCTGCTCCAGCTGAGGCCAGCAAGAAGCCTAATCTGGGGGAGATTTGAATGTTATTGGAATTCATGAATCTTTGCTTTGTTATTATTTTCACCTTTTTTTTTTTTAAGGCAAAACAAATCTTTCAAAATTTTTGAACTCAGCTAGGTGTATTTCATAGCCTAGGACTTAGGACAGCAGCTGAGCGGTCAGCTCGGAGGACACCTCCTCCACTTGGTGCGGGCAGGATCCCTGCCGTGACACGGCACAGCTGTGAGCAGTTCCCTGCATGGTTCCTGCCCCAAGGCTCAAGCAGGGTTTGCAAAACCAACCTCTCCTAACACGGGCAGAGGGCTCTGCACTGTGGGTTGCTTGGGGGCAAAGGGCGTATTACAGGCTCTTGGCCAGCCAGCTCAGGTGGAGCAATTGCAGGTGAGAGGCACAAACGTGGGAGATGTGCGGGGAATACCTCTGTCCTCCGAGGAGATAAAGCTACGTGTGACACCAGGGACCACAGGACAGGAGCTGGCCTGAGCACGCAGTGCCAGGGTGTAGCACAAGGAAATGGAAGCAGGAGCATCGCACCAGGGATGGTTTCTCCCATCCTGGGGACAAGCCCTGGCTCTGTTATTTGAATTGCCTCCTGTACGAGAGGTGCTTTAACTAGTTCAGCTCAGAGCTCCGACAAGCTGCTGAAGTGGCACGATGACTAGCAGAGGTGACCATCAGGGCAATTCACCCTGAAACAGGAGCTCACCTGCAGGAAGCCCCGGCTTTGTCCCAGGTGAAAACCCAGCCCTGTTGAAAGCCAAAGAGTCTTTTCTGGGGCTGGGATGTCACTCATCCATCTCCTGGGCAGGAAAGCAGCATTTTCTTACGGAGCCTTGTACCCAGCCCCACAGGAGGGTCTGTGGGGAGATTTCCAGGAGGTCTTAAGGCTGGTTAGGAGGAGGAGTGGGGTCAGGGTCAGTCGCACCTTCCTCACCGCCCTCCACTGTTACAGCCAAAGCAGCACATTGGGTTGAAACCCTTGTGCTGGTGGGACACGCAGAGGAGCAGCGAGGGGGTTGTGCATGAGGTTTGTTGCTATCAAAACCCACAAACAGTTTTAAGGATAAAGAGTAATTTCCCACGCTGGCTTTTCCTGGGTGAATTGCATTTCATTGTAAGGACATTTGGCTTTGCTTTCCACCCTTTTGAAGTTAGTTGTTATCAAGGTTCTGTGGTTCCTTAATTCTCTTCTCAAAAGCATGGAGTGAAAGGAGCATTTTTGCATTTGAAAATAAAGTAAGTGCTGTTATTGCTTGGGGTTTCTCTTTTTTAATTTTTGGTTAAAGAAACAGGGAGAGAGAAGAAGTGGGGCAGGTAGAAAGGGACTTAAAGAGCAAAATGAGAAATAAAGACCAAATAAATACACAAATTCTTCGGCACCAGGATAGGAAACGTGTGTTTCTTCCGTTTTCTCCTGCTCAGGAGGGAGGGGGAAGGCTTTGCTAACACATTCAAATGAATTTGATATTCAATCAATGAAGATTAACTTGCCCAAGGTAAGATGGTTTTTACATTCATAAGGAAGTCAAATACGATTATGCATATGAGGAAATTATACAGAGATGAGTAGAGTATAATGTATGATAATTATTTGAAAGGATATACTTACACACTGATTAGCATATCTTGAAGACCAGACAGAGATGGAAGAATAGAAGGTAAAGAGATTCCTCAAGATGAACAAACTGTATAAAACTTACTCCCCAAAAATCACAGAAGTTACTTAGAAATAGCATTTTCTTAAGGATGGCAACCTTAAAAAAATAAATCCTTCACAAGTTCACCTCTTGATTGGAAAGTAAAAAAAAAAAAAAAAATCAAATGGAGTGTATAAAACTGTGCTAGGAATATCCT